>NW_027617177.1:0-139875 GCF_964187855.1 Myxine glutinosa | reverse complement strand
AAAAGTGGTTTTTCAACACTAACACAAGTGCGAAAAGTGGTTTTCCAACACTAACACAAGTGCGAAAAGTGGTTTTTCAACAATAACACAAGTGCGAAAAGTGTTTTTTCCACACTAATACAAGTGCAAAAGTGGTTTCCTGCACCAACACAAGTGCGAAAAGTGATTTTTCAACACTAACACAAGTGCGAAAAGTGGTTTTTCAACACTAACACAAGTGCGAAAAGTGGTTTTTCCACTCTAATACAAGTGCAAAAGTGGTTTCCTGCACCAACACAAGTGCGAAAAGTGGTTTTTCAACACTAACACAAGTGCGAAAAGTGGTTTTTCCACACTAATACAAGTGCAAAAGTGGTTTCCTGCACCAACACAAGTGCGAAAAGTGGTTTTTCAACACTAACACAAGTGCGAAAAGTGGTTTTTCAACACTAACACAAGTGCGAAAAGTGGTTTTTCCACACTAATACAAGTGCAAAAGTGGTTTCCTGCACCAACACAAGTGCGAAAAGTGGTTTTTCAACACTAACACAAGTGCGAAAAGTGGTTTTTCAACACTATCACAAGTGCAAAAAGTGTTTTTTCCACACTAATACAAGTGCAAAAGTGGTTTCCTGCACCAACACAAGTGCAAAAAGTGGTTTTTCAACACTAACACAAGTGCGAAAGTGGTTTTTCCACACTAATACAAGTGCAAAAGTGGTTTCCTGCACCAACACAAGTGTGAAAAGTGGTTTTTCAACACTAACACAAGTGCGAAAAGTGGTTTTTCCACACTAATACAAGTGCAAAAGTGGTTTCCTGCACCAACACAAGTGCGAAAAGTGGGTTTTCCACACTAATACAAGTGCAAAAGTGGTTTCCTGCACCAACACAAGTGCGAAAAGTGGTTTTTCAACACTAACACAAGTGCGAAAAGTGGTTTTTCAACACTAACACAAGTGCGAAAAGTGGTTTTTCAACACTATCACAAGTGCAAAAAGTGTTTTTTCCACACTAATACAAGTGCAAAAGTGGTTTCCTGCACCAACACAAGTGCGAAAAGTGGTTTTTCAACACTAACACATGTGCGAAAAGTGGTTTTCCACACTAATACAAGTGCAAAAGTGGTTTCCTGCACCAACACAAGTGTGAAAAGTGGTTTTTCAACACTAACACAAGTGCGAAAAGTGGTTTTTCAACACTAACACAAGTGCGAAAAGTGGTTTTTCAACACTAACACAAGTGCGAAAAGTGGTTTTGCCACACTAATACAAGTGCAAAAGTGGTTTCCTGCACCAACACAAGTGCGAAAAGTGGTTTTTCAACACTAACACAAGTGCGAAAAGTGGTTTTTCAACACTATCACAAGTGCAAAAAGTGTTTTTTCCACACTAATACAAGTGCAAAAGTGGTTTCCTGCACCAACACAAGTGCAAAAAGTGGTTTTTCAACACTAACACAAGTGCGAAAGTGGTTTTTCCACACTAATACAAGTGCAAAAGTGGTTTCCTGCACCAACACAAGTGTGAAAAGTGGTTTTTCAACACTAACACAAGTGCGAAAAGTGGTTTTTCCACACTAATACAAGTGCAAAAGTGGTTTCCTGCACCAACACAAGTGCGAAAAGTGGTTTTTCCACACGAATACAAGTGCAAAATTGGTTTCCTGCACCAACACAAGTGCGAAAAGTGGTTTTTCAACACTAACACAAGTGCGAAAAGTGGTTTTTCAACACTAACACAAGTGCGAAAAGTGGTTTTTCAACACTATCACAAGTGCAAAAAGTGTTTTTTCCACACTAATACAAGTGCAAAAGTGGTTTCCTGCACCAACACAAGTGCGAAAAGTGGTTTTTCAACACTAACACAAGTGCGAAAAGTGGTTTTTCCACACTAATACAAGTGCAAAAGTGGTTTCCTGCACCAACACAAGTGTGAAAAGTGGTTTTTCAACACTAACACAAGTGCGAAAAGTGGTTTTTCAACACTATCACAAGTGCAAAAAGTGTTTTTTCCACACTAATACAAGTGCAAAAGTGGTTTCCTGCACCAACACAAGTGCGAAAAGTGGTTTTTCCACACTAACACAAGTGCGAAAAGTGGTTTTTCCACACTAATACAAGTGCAAAAGTGGTTTCCTGCACCAACACAAGTGCGAAAAGTGGTTTTTCAACACTAACACAAGTGCGAAAAGTGGTTTTTCCACACTAATACAAGTGCAAAAGTGGTTTCCTGCACCAACACAAGTGCGAAAAGTGGTTTTTCCACACTAATACAAGTGCAAAAGTGGTTTCCTGCACCAACACAAGTGCGAAAAGTGGTTTTTCAACACTAACACAAGTGCGAAAAGTGGTTTTTCAACACTAACACAAGTGCGAAAAGTGGTTTTTCAACACTATCACAAGTGCAAAAAGTGTTTTTTCCACACTAATACAAGTGCAAAAGTGGTTTCCTGCACCAACACAAGTGCGAAAAGTGGTTTTTCAACACTAACACAAGTGCGAAAAGTGGTTTTTCCACACTAATACAAGTGCAAAAGTGGTTTCCTGCACCAACACAAGTGTGAAAAGTGGTTTTTCAACACTAACACAAGTGCGAAAAGTGGTTTTTCAACACTAACACAAGTGCGAAAAGTGGTTTTTCAACACTAACACAAGTGCGAAAAGTGGTTTTTCCACACTAATACAAGTGCAAAAGTGGTTTCCTGCACCAACACAAGTGCGAAAAGTGGTTTTTCAACACTAACACAAGTGCGAAAAGTGGTTTTTCAACACTATCACAAGTGCAAAAAGTGTTTTTTCCACACTAATACAAGTGCAAAAGTGGTTCCCTGCACCAACACAAGTGCAAAAAGTGGTTTTTCAACACTAACACAAGTGCGAAAGTGGTTTTTCCACACTAATACAAGTGCAAAAGTGGTTTCCTGCACCAACACAAGTGTGAAAAGTGGTTTTTCAACACTAACACAAGTGCGAAAAGTGGTTTTTCCACACTAATACAAGTGCAAAAGTGGTTTCCTGCACCAACACAAGTGCGAAAAGTGGTTTTTCCACACGAATACAAGTGCAAAATTGGTTTCCTGCACCAACACAAGTGCGAAAAGTGGTTTTTCAACACTAACACAAGTGCGAAAAGTGGTTTTTCAACACTAACACAAGTGCGAAAAGTGGTTTTTCAACACTATCACAAGTGCAAAAAGTGTTTTTTCCACACTAATACAAGTGCAAAAGTGGTTTCCTGCACCAACACAAGTGCGAAAAGTGGTTTTTCAACACTAACACAAGTGCGAAAAGTGGTTTTTCCACACTAATACAAGTGCAAAAGTGGTTTCCTGCACCAACACAAGTGTGAAAAGTGGTTTTTCAACACTAACACAAGTGCGAAAAGTGGTTTTTCAACACTATCACAAGTGCAAAAAGTGTTTTTTCCACACTAATACAAGTGCAAAAGTGGTTTCCTGCACCAACACAAGTGCGAAAAGTGGTTTTTCCACACTAACACAAGTGCGAAAAGTGGTTTTTCCACACTAATACAAGTGCAAAAGTGGTTTCCTGCACCAACACAAGTGCGAAAAGTGGTTTTTCAACACTAACACAAGTGCGAAAAGTGGTTTTTCAACACTAACACAAGTGCGAAAAGTGGTTTTTCAACACTAACACAAGTGCAAAAAGTGGTTTTTCCACACTAATACAAGTGCAAAAGTGATTTCCTGCACCAACACAAGTGCGAAAAGTGGTTTTTCAACACTAACACAATTGCGAAAAGTGGTTTTTCAACACTAACACAAGTGCGAAAAGTGGTTTTTCCACACTAATACAAGTGCAAAAGTGGTTTCCTGCACCAACACAAGTGCGAAAAGTGGTTTTTCAACACTAACACAAGTGCGAAAAGTGGTTTTTCAACACTAACACAAGTGCGAAAAGTGGTTTTTCCACACTAATACAAGTGCAAAAGTGATTTCCTGCACCAACACAAGTGCGAAAAGTGGTTTTTCAACACTAACACAAGTGCGAAAAGTGGTTTTTCCACACTAATACAAGTGCAAAAGTGGTTTCCTGCACCAACACAAGTGCGAAAATTGGTTTTTCAACACTAACACAAGTGCGAAAAGTGGTTTTTCAACAACAACACAAGTGCGAAAAGTGGTTTTTCAACACCAATACAAGTGCAAAAGTGGTTTCCTGCACCAACACAAGTGCGAAAAGTGGTTTTTCAAAACTAACACAAGTGCGAAAAGTGGTTTCCTGCACCAACACAAGTGCGAAAAGTGGTTTTTAAACACTAACACAAGTGCGAAAAGTGGTTTTTCAACACTAATACAAGTGCAAAAGTGGTTTTTCCACTCTAATACAAGTGCGAAAAGTGGTTTTGCCACACTAATACAAGTGCAAAAGTGGTTTCCTGCACCAACACAAGTGCGAAAAGTGGTTTTTCAACACTAACACAAGTGCGAAAAGTGGTTTTCCACACTAATACAAGTGCAAAAGTGGTTTCCTGCACCAACACAAGTGTGAAAAGTGGTTTTTCAACACTAACACAAGTGCGAAAAGTGGTTTTTCAACACTAACACAAGTGCGAAAAGTGGTTTTTCAACACTAACACAAGTGCGAAAAGTGGTTTTGCCACACTAATACAAGTGCAAAAGTGGTTTCCTGCACCAACACAAGTGCGAAAAGTGGTTTTTCAACACTAACACAAGTGCGAAAAGTGGTTTTTCAACACTATCACAAGTGCAAAAAGTGTTTTTTCCACACTAATACAAGTGCAAAAGTGGTTTCCTGCACCAACACAAGTGCAAAAAGTGGTTTTTCAACACTAACACAAGTGCGAAAGTGGTTTTTCCACACTAATACAAGTGCAAAAGTGGTTTCCTGCACCAACACAAGTGTGAAAAGTGGTTTTTCAACACTAACACAAGTGCGAAAAGTGGTTTTTCCACACTAATACAAGTGCAAAAGTGGTTTCCTGCACCAACACAAGTGCGAAAAGTGGTTTTTCCACACGAATACAAGTGCAAAATTGGTTTCCTGCACCAACACAAGTGCGAAAAGTGGTTTTTCAACACTAACACAAGTGCGAAAAGTGGTTTTTCAACACTAACACAAGTGCGAAAAGTGGTTTTTCAACACTATCACAAGTGCAAAAAGTGTTTTTTCCACACTAATACAAGTGCAAAAGGGTTTCCTGCACCAACACAAGTGCGAAAAGTGGTTTTTCAACACTAACACAAGTGCGAAAAGTGGTTTTTCCACACTAATACAAGTGCAAAAGTGGTTTCCTGCACCAACACAATTGTGAAAAGTGGTTTTTCAACACT
Source organism: Myxine glutinosa (assembly GCF_964187855.1). Classification (NCBI taxonomy): domain Eukaryota; kingdom Metazoa; phylum Chordata; class Myxini; order Myxiniformes; family Myxinidae; genus Myxine; species Myxine glutinosa. Next base: position 134,580 of record NW_027617177.1, on the reverse strand, counting down.
AACACAAGTGCGAAAAGTGGTTTTTCAACACTATCACAAGTGCAAAAAGTGTTTTTTCCACACTAATACAAGTGCAAAAGTGGTTTCCTGCACCAACACAAGTGCGAAAAGTGGTTTTTCCACACTAACACAAGTGCGAAAAGTGGTTTTTCCACACTAATACAAGTGCAAAAGTGGTTTCCTGCACCAACACAAGTGCGAAAAGTGGTTTTTCAACACTAACACAAGTGCGAAAAGTGGTTTTTCCACACTAATACAAGTGCAAAAGTGGTTTCCTGCACCAACACAAGTGCGAAAAGTGGTTTTTCCACACTAATACAAGTGCAAAAGTGGTTTCCTGCACCAACACAAGTGCGAAAAGTGGTTTTTCAACACTAACACAAGTGCGAAAAGTGGTTTTTCAACACTAACACAAGTGCGAAAAGTGGTTTTTCAACACTATCACAAGTGCAAAAAGTGTTTTTTCCACACTAATACAAGTGCAAAAGTGGTTTCCTGCACCAACACAAGTGCGAAAAGTGGTTTTTCAACACTAACACAAGTGCGAAAAGTGGTTTTTCCACACTAATACAAGTGCAAAAGTGGTTTCCTGCACCAACACAAGTGTGAAAAGTGGTTTTTCAACACTAACACAAGTGCGAAAAGTGGTTTTTCAACACTATCACAAGTGCAAAAAGTGTTTTTTCCACACTAATACAAGTGCAAAAGTGGTTTCCTGCACCAACACAAGTGCGAAAAGTGGTTTTTCCACACTAACACAAGTGCGAAAAGTGGTTTTTCCACACTAATACAAGTGCAAAAGTGGTTTCCTGCACCAACACAAGTGCGAAAAGTGGTTTTTCAACACTAACACAAGTGCGAAAAGTGGTTTTTCCACACTAATACAAGTGCAAAAGTGGTTTCCTGCACCAACACAAGTGCGAAAAGTGGTTTTTCCACACTAATACAAGTGCAAAAGTGGTTTCCTGCACCAACACAAGTGCGAAAAGTGGTTTTTCAACACTAACACAAGTGCGAAAAGTGGTTTTTCAACACTAACACAAGTGCGAAAAGTGGTTTTTCAACACTATCACAAGTGCAAAAAGTGTTTTTTCCACACTAATACAAGTGCAAAAGTGGTTTCCTGCACCAACACAAGTGCGAAAAGTGGTTTTTCAACACTAACACAAGTGCGAAAAGTGGTTTTTCCACACTAATACAAGTGCAAAAGTGGTTTCCTGCACCAACACAAGTGTGAAAAGTGGTTTTTCAACACTAACACAAGTGCGAAAAGTGGTTTTTCAACACTAACACAAGTGCGAAAAGTGGTTTTTCAACACTAACACAAGTGCGAAAAGTGGTTTTTCCACACTAATACAAGTGCAAAAGTGGTTTCCTGCACCAACACAAGTGCGAAAAGTGGTTTTTCAACACTAACACAAGTGCGAAAAGTGGTTTTTCAACACTATCACAAGTGCAAAAAGTGTTTTTTCCACACTAATACAAGTGCAAAAGTGGTTTCCTGCACCAACACAAGTGCAAAAAGTGGTTTTTCAACACTAACACAAGTGCGAAAGTGGTTTTTCCACACTAATACAAGTGCAAAAGTGGTTTCCTGCACCAACACAAGTGTGAAAAGTGGTTTTTCAACACTAACACAAGTGCGAAAAGTGGTTTTTCCACACTAATAGAAGTGCAAAAGTGGTTTCCTGCACCAACACAAGTGCGAAAAGTGGTTTTTCCACACGAATACAAGTGCAAAATTGGTTTCCTGCACCAACACAAGTGCGAAAAGTGGTTTTTCAACACTAACACAAGTGCGAAAAGTGGTTTTTCAACACTAACACAAGTGCGAAAAGTGGTTTTTCAACACTATCACAAGTGCAAAAAGTGTTTTTTCCACACTAATACAAGTGCAAAAGTGGTTTCCTGCACCAACACAAGTGCGAAAAGTGGTTTTTCAACACTAACACAAGTGCGAAAAGTGGTTTTTCCACACTAATACAAGTGCAAAAGTGGTTTCCTGCACCAACACAAGTGTGAAAAGTGGTTTTTCAACACTAACACAAGTGCGAAAAGTGGTTTTTCAACACTATCACAAGTGCAAAAAGTGTTTTTTCCACACTAATACAAGTGCAAAAGTGGTTTCCTGCACCAACACAAGTGCGAAAAGTGGTTTTGCCACACTAACACAAGTGCGAAAAGTGGTTTTTCCACACTAATACAAGTGCAAAAGTGGTTTCCTGCACCAACACAAGTGCGAAAAGTGGTTTTTCAACACTAACACAAGTGCGAAAAGTGGTTTTTCAACACTAACACAAGTGCGAAAAGTGGTTTTTCAACACTAACACAAGTGCAAAAAGTGGTTTTTCCACACTAATACAAGTGCAAAAGTGATTTCCTGCACCAACACAAGTGCGAAAAGTGGTTTTTCAACACTAACACAATTGCGAAAAGTGGTTTTTCAACACTAACACAAGTGCGAAAAGTGGTTTTTCCACACTAATACAAGTGCAAAAGTGGTTTCCTGCACCAACACAAGTGCGAAAAGTGGTTTTTCAACACTAACACAAGTGCGAAAAGTGGTTTTTCAACACTAACACAAGTGCGAAAAGTGGTTTTTCCACACTAATACAAGTGCAAAAGTGATTTCCTGCACCAACACAAGTGCGAAAAGTGGTTTTTCAACACTAACACAAGTGCGAAAAGTGGTTTTTCCACACTAATACAAGTGCAAAAGTGGTTTCCTGCACCAACACAAGTGCGAAAATTGGTTTTTCAACACTAACACAAGTGCGAAAAGTGGTTTTTCAACAACAACACAAGTGCGAAAAGTGGTTTTTCCACACCAATACAAGTGCAAAAGTGGTTTCCTGCACCAACACAAGTGCGAAAAGTGGTTTTTCAAAACTAACACAAGTGCGAAAAGTGGTTTCCTGCACCAACACAAGTGCGAAAAGTGGTTTTTAAACACTAACACAAGTGCGAAAAGTGGTTTTTCAACACTAATACAAGTGCAAAAGTGGTTTTTCCACTCTAATACAAGTGCGAAAAGTGGTTTTGCCACACTAATACAAGTGCAAAAGTGGTTTCCTGCACCAACACAAGTGCGAAAAGTGGTTTTTCAACACTAACACAAGTGCGAAAAGTGGTTTTCCACACTAATACAAGTGCAAAAGTGGTTTCCTGCACCAACACAAGTGTGAAAAGTGGTTTTTCAACACTAACACAAGTGCGAAAAGTGGTTTTTCAACACTAACACAAGTGCGAAAAGTGGTTTTTCAACACTAACACAAGTGCGAAAAGTGGTTTTGCCACACTAATACAAGTGCAAAAGTGGTTTCCTGCACCAACACAAGTGCGAAAAGTGGTTTTTCAACACTAACACAAGTGCGAAAAGTGGTTTTTCAACACTATCACAAGTGCAAAAAGTGTTTTTTCCACACTAATACAAGTGCAAAAGTGGTTTCCTGCACCAACACAAGTGCAAAAAGTGGTTTTTCAACACTAACACAAGTGCGAAAGTGGTTTTTCCACACTAATACAAGTGCAAAAGTGGTTTCCTGCACCAACACAAGTGTGAAAAGTGGTTTTTCAACACTAACACAAGTGCGAAAAGTGGTTTTTCCACACTAATACAAGTGCAAAAGTGGTTTCCTGCACCAACACAAGTGCGAAAAGTGGTTTTTCCACACGAATACAAGTGCAAAATTGGTTTCCTGCACCAACACAAGTGCGAAAAGTGGTTTTTCAACACTAACACAAGTGCGAAAAGTGGTTTTTCAACACTAACACAAGTGCGAAAAGTGGTTTTTCAACACTATCACAAGTGCAAAAAGTGTTTTTTCCACACTAATACAAGTGCAAAAGGGTTTCCTGCACCAACACAAGTGCGAAAAGTGGTTTTTCAACACTAACACAAGTGCGAAAAGTGGTTTTTCCACACTAATACAAGTGCAAAAGTGGTTTCCTGCACCAACACAATTGTGAAAAGTGGTTTTTCAACACTAACACAAGTGCGAAAAGTGGTTTTTCAACACTATCACAAGTGCAAAAAGTGTTTTTTCCACACTAATACAAGTGCAAAAGTGGTTTCCTGCACCAACACAAGTGCGAAAAGTGGTTTTTCCACACTAACACAAGTGCGAAAAGTGGTTTTTCCACACTAATACAAGTGCAAAAGTGGTTTCCTGCACCAACACAAGTGCGAAAAGTGGTTTTTCAACACTAACACAAGTGCGAAAAGTGGTTTTTCCACACTAATACAAGTGCAAAAGTGGTTTCCTGCACCAACACAAGTGCGAAAAGTGGTTTTTCCACACTAATACAAGTGCAAAAGTGGTTTCCTGCACCAACACAAGTGCGAAAAGTGGTTTTTCAACACTAACACAAGTGCGAAAAGTGGTTTTTCAACACTAACACAAGTGCGAAAAGTGGTTTTTCAACACTATCACAAGTGCAAAAAGTGTTTTTTCCACACTAATACAAGTGCAAAAGTGGTTTCCTGCACCAACACAAGTGCGAAAAGTGGTTTTTCAACACTAACACAAGTGCGAAAAGTGGTTTTTCCACACTAATACAAGTGCAAAAGTGGTTTCCTGCACCAACACAAGTGTGAAAAGTGGTTTTTCAACACTAACACAAGTGCGAAAAGTGGTTTTTCAACACTAACACAAGTGCGAAAAGTGGTTTTTCAACACTAACACAAGTGCGAAAAGTGGTTTTTCCACACTAATACAAGTGCAAAAGTGGTTTCCTGCACCAACACAAGTGCGAAAAGTGGTTTTTCAACACTAACACAAGTGCGAAAAGTGGTTTTTCAACACTATCACAAGTGCAAAAAGTGTTTTTTCCACACTAATACAAGTGCAAAAGTGGTTTCCTGCACCAACACAAGTGCAAAAAGTGGTTTTTCAACACTAACACAAGTGCGAAAGTGGTTTTTCCACACTAATACAAGTGCAAAAGTGGTTTCCTGCACCAACACAAGTGTGAAAAGTGGTTTTTCAACACTAACACAAGTGCGAAAAGTGGTTTTTCCACACTAATACAAGTGCAAAAGTGGTTTCCTGCACCAACACAAGTGCGAAAAGTGGTTTTTCCACACGAATACAAGTGCAAAATTGGTTTCCTGCACCAACACAAGTGCGAAAAGTGGTTTTTCAACACTAACACAAGTGCGAAAAGTGGTTTTTCAACACTAACACAAGTGCGAAAAGTGGTTTTTCAACACTATCACAAGTGCAAAAAGTGTTTTTTCCACACTAATACAAGTGCAAAAGTGGTTTCCTGCACCAACACAAGTGCGAAAAGTGGTTTTTCAACACTAACACAAGTGCGAAAAGTGGTTTTTCCACACTAATACAAGTGCAAAAGTGGTTTCCTGCACCAACACAAGTGTGAAAAGTGGTTTTTCAACACTAACACAAGTGCGAAAAGTGGTTTTTCAACACTATCACAAGTGCAAAAAGTGTTTTTTCCACACTAATACAAGTGCAAAAGTGGTTTCCTGCACCAACACAAGTGCGAAAAGTGGTTTTTCCACACTAACACAAGTGCGAAAAGTGGTTTTTCCACACTAATACAAGTGCAAAAGTGGTTTCCTGCACCAACACAAGTGCGAAAAGTGGTTTTTCAACACTAACACAAGTGCGAAAAGTGGTTTTTCAACACTAACACAAGTGCGAAAAGTGGTTTTTCAACACTAACACAAGTGCAAAAAGTGGTTTTTCCACACTAATACAAGTGCAAAAGTGATTTCCTGCACCAACACAAGTGCGAAAAGTGGTTTTTCAACACTAACACAATTGCGAAAAGTGGTTTTTCAACACTAACACAAGTGCGAAAAGTGGTTTTTCCACACTAATACAAGTGCAAAAGTGGTTTCCTGCACCAACACAAGTGCGAAAAGTGGTTTTTCAACACTAACACAAGTGCGAAAAGTGGTTTTTCAACACTAACACAAGTGCGAAAAGTGGTTTTTCCACACTAATACAAGTGCAAAAGTGATTTCCTGCACCAACACAAGTGCGAAAAGTGGTTTTTCAACACTAACACAAGTGCGAAAAGTGGTTTTTCCACACTAATACAAGTGCAAAAGTGGTTTCCTGCACCAACACAAGTGCGAAAATTGGTTTTTCAACACTAACACAAGTGCGAAAAGTGGTTTTTCAACAACAACACAAGTGCGAAAAGTGGTTTTTCCACACCAATACAAGTGCAAAAGTGGTTTCCTGCACCAACACAAGTGCGAAAAGTGGTTTTTCAAAACTAACACAAGTGCGAAAAGTGGTTTCCTGCACCAACACAAGTGCGAAAAGTGGTTTTTAAACACTAACACAAGTGCGAAAAGTGGTTTTTCAACACTAATACAAGTGCAAAAGTGGTTTTTCCACTCTAATACAAGTGCAAAAGTGGTTTCCTGCACCAACACAAGTGCGAAAAGTCGTTTTTCAACACTAACACAAGTGCGAAAAGTGGTTTTCCAACACTAACACAAGTGCGAAAAGTGGTTTCCTGCACCAACACAAGTGCGAAAAGTGATTTTTCAACACTAACACAAGTGCGAAAAGTGGTTTTTCAACACTAACACAAGTGCGAAAAGTGGTTTTTTCCACTCTAATACAAGTGCAAAAGTGGTTTCCTGCACCAACACAAGTGCGAAAAGTGGTTTTTCAACACTAACACAAGTGCGAAAAGTGGTTTTCCAACACTAACACAAGTGCGAAAAGTGGTTTTTCAACAATAACACAAGTGCGAAAAGTGTTTTTTCCACACTAATACAAGTGCAAAAGTGGTTTCCTGCACCAACACAAGTGCAAAAAGTGGTTTTTCAACACTAACACAAGTGCGAAAAGTGGTTTTTCAACACTAACACAAGTGCGAAAAGTGGTTTTTCAACACTAACACAAGTGCGAAAAGTGGTTTTTCCACACTAATACAAGTGCAAAAGTGGTTTCCTGCACCAACACAAGTGCGAAAAGTGGTTTTTCAACACTAACACAAGTGCGAAAAGTGGTTTTTCAACACTATCACAAGTGCAAAAAGTGTTTTTTCCACACTAATACAAGTGCAAAAGTGGTTTCCTGCACCAACACAAGTGCAAAAAGTGGTTTTTCAACACTAACACAAGTGCGAAAGTGGTTTTTCCACACTAATACAAGTGCAAAAGTGGTTTCCTGCACCAACACAAGTGTGAAAAGTGGTTTTTCAACACTAACACAAGTGCGAAAAGTGGTTTTTCCACACTAATACAAGTGCAAAAGTGGTTTCCTGCACCAACACAAGTGCGAAAAGTGGTTTTTCCACACGAATACAAGTGCAAAATTGGTTTCCTGCACCAACACAAGTGCGAAAAGTGGTTTTTCAACACTAACACAAGTGCGAAAAGTGGTTTTTCAACACTAACACAAGTGCGAAAATTGGTTTTTCAACACTATCACAAGTGCAAAAAGTGTTTTTTCCACACTAATACAAGTGCAAAAGGGGTTTCCTGCACCAACACAAGTGCGAAAAGTGGTTTTTCAACACTAACACAAGTGCGAAAAGTGGTTTTTCCACACTAATACAAGTGCAAAAGTGGTTTCCTGCACCAACACAAGTGTGAAAAGTGGTTTTTCAACACTAACACAAGTGCGAAAAGTGGTTTTTCAACACTATCACAAGTGCAAAAAGTGTTTTTTTCCACACTAATAAAGTGCAAAAGTGGTTTCCTGCACCAACACAAGTGCGAAAAGTGGTTTTTCCACACTAACACAAGTGCGAAAAGTGGTTTTTCCACACTAATACAAGTGCAAAAGTGGTTTCCTGCACCAACACAAGTGCGAAAAGTGGTTTTTCAACACTAACACAAGTGCGAAAAGTGGTTTTTCCACACTAATACAAGTGCAAAAGTGGTTTCCTGCACCAACACAAGTGCGAAAAGTGGTTTTTCCACACTAATACAAGTGCAAAAGTGGTTTCCTGCACCAACACAAGTGCGAAAAGTGGTTTTTCAACACTAACACAAGTGCGAAAAGTGGTTTTTCAACACTAACACAAGTGCGAAAAGTGGTTTTTCAACACTATCACAAGTGCAAAAAGTGTTTTTTCCACACTAATACAAGTGCAAAAGTGGTTTCCTGCACCAACACAAGTGCGAAAAGTGGTTTTTCAACACTAACACAAGTGCGAAAAGTGGTTTTTCCACACTAATACAAGTGCAAAAGTGGTTTCCTGCACCAACACAAGTGTGAAAAGTGGTTTTTCAACACTAACACAAGTGCGAAAAGTGGTTTTTCAACACTAACACAAGTGCGAAAAGTGGTTTTTCAACACTAACACAAGTGCGAAAAGTGGTTTTTCCACACTAATACAAGTGCAAAAGTGGTTTCCTGCACCAACACAAGTGCGAAAAGTGGTTTTTCAACACTAACACAAGTGCGAAAAGTGGTTTTTCAACACTATCACAAGTGCAAAAAGTGTTTTTTCCACACTAATACAAGTGCAAAAGTGGTTTCCTGCACCAACACAAGTGCAAAAAGTGGTTTTTCAACACTAACACAAGTGCGAAAGTGGTTTTTCCACACTAATACAAGTGCAAAAGTGGTTTCCTGCACCAACACAAGTGTGAAAAGTGGTTTTTCAACACTAACACAAGTGCGAAAAGTGGTTTTTCCACACTAATACAAGTGCAAAAGTGGTTTCCTGCACCAACACAAGTGCGAAAAGTGGTTTTTCCACACGAATACAAGTGCAAAATTGGTTTCCTGCACCAACACAAGTGCGAAAAGTGGTTTTTCAACACTAACACAAGTGCGAAAAGTGGTTTTTCAACACTAACACAAGTGCGAAAAGTGGTTTTTCAACACTATCACAAGTGCAAAAAGTGTTTTTTTCCACACTAATACAAGTGCAAAAGTGGTTTCCTGCACCAACACAAGTGCGAAAAGTGGTTTTTCAACACTAACACAAGTGCGAAAAGTGGTTTTTCCACACTAATACAAGTGCAAAAGTGGTTTCCTGCACCAACACAAGTGTGAAAAGTGGTTTTTCAACACTAACACAAGTGCGAAAAGTGGTTTTTCAACACTATCACAAGTGCAAAAAGTGTTTTTTTCCACACTAATACAAGTGCAAAAGTGGTTTCCTGCACCAACACAAGTGCGAAAAGTGGTTTTTCCACACTAACACAAGTGCGAAAAGTGGTTTTTCCACACTAATACAAGTGCAAAAGTGGTTTCCTGCACCAACACAAGTGCGAAAAGTGGTTTTTCAACACTAACACAAGTGCGAAAAGTGGTTTTTCAACACTAACACAAGTGCGAAAAGTGGTTTTTCAACACTAACACAAGTGCAAAAAGTGGTTTTTCCACACTAATACAAGTGCAAAAGTGATTTCCTGCACCAACACAAGTGCGAAAAGTGGTTTTTCAACACTAACACAATTGCGAAAAGTGGTTTTTCAACACTAACACAAGTGCGAAAAGTGGTTTTTCCACACTAATACAAGTGCAAAAGTGGTTTCCTGCACCAACACAAGTGCGAAAAGTGGTTTTTCAACACTAACACAAGTGCGAAAAGTGGTTTTTCAACACTAACACAAGTGCGAAAAGTGGTTTTTCCACACTAATACAAGTGCAAAAGTGATTTCCTGCACCAACACAAGTGCGAAAAGTGGTTTTTCAACACTAACACAAGTTGCGAAAAAGTGGTTTTTCCACACTAATACAAGTGCAAAAGTGGTTTCCTGCACCAACACAAGTGCGAAAAGTGGTTTTTCAACACTAACACAAGTGCGAAAAGTGGTTTTTTCAACAACAACACAAGTGCGAAAGTGGTTTTTCCACACCAATACAAGTGCAAAAGTGGTTTCCTGCACCAACACAAGTGCGAAAAGTGGTTTTTTCAAAACTAACACAAGTGCGAAAAGTGGTTTCCTGCACCAACACAAGTGCGAAAAGTGGTTTTTAAACACTAACACAAGTGCGAAAAGTGGTTTTTCAACACTAATACAAGTGCAAAAGTACAAGTGCAAAAGTGGTTTCCTGCACCAACACAAGTGCGAAAAGTCGTTTTTCAACACTAACACAAGTGCGAAAAGTGGTTTTCCAACACTAACACAAGTGCGAAAGTGGTTTCCTGCACCAACACAAGTGCGAAAAGTGATTTTTCAACACTAACACAAGTGCGAAAAGTGGTTTTTCAACACTAACACAAGTGCGAAAAGTGGTTTTTCCACTCTAATACAAGTGCAAAAGTGTTTCCTGCACCAACACAAGTGCGAAAAGTGGTTTTTCAACACTAACACAAGTGCGAAAAGTGGTTTTCCAACACTAACACAAGTGCGAAAAGTGGTTTTTCAACAATAACACAAGTGCGAAAAGTGTTTTTTCCACACTAATACAAGTGCAAAAGTGGTTTCCTGCACCAACACAAGTGCAAAAAGTGGTTTTTCAACACTAACACAAGTGCGAAAAGTGGTTTTTCAACACTAACACAAGTGCGAAAAGTGGTTTTTCCACAATAATACAAGTGCAAAAGTGGTTTCCTGCACCAACACAAGTGCGAAAAGTGGTTTTTCAACACTAACACAAGTGCGAAAAGTGGTTTTTCAACACTAACACAAGTGCGAAAAGTGGTTATTTCCACACTAATACAAGTGCAAAAGTGGTTTCCTGCACCAACACAAGTGCGAAAAGTGGTTTTTCAACACTAACACAAGTGCGAAAAGTGGTTTTTCAACACTATCACAAGTGCAAAAAGTGTTTTTTCCACACTAATACAAGTGCAAAAGTGGTTTCCTGCACCAACACAAGTGCAAAAAGTGGTTTTTCAACACTAACACAAGTGCGAAAGTGGTTTTTCCACACTAATACAAGTGCAAAAGTGGTTTCCTGCACCAACACAAGTGTGAAAAGTGGTTTTTCAACACTAACACAAGTGCGAAAAGTGGTTTTTCCACACTAATACAAGTGCAAAAGTGGTTTCCTGCACCAACACAAGTGCGAAAAGTGGTTTTTCCACACTAATACAAGTGCAAAAGTGGTTTCCTGCACCAACACAAGTGCGAAAAGTGGTTTTTCAACACTAACACAAGTGCGAAAAGTGGTTTTTCAACACTAACACAAGTGCGAAAAGTGTTTTTTCCACACTAATACAAGTGCAAAAGTGGTTTCCTGCACCAACACAAGTGCGAAAAGTGGTTTTTCCACACTAATACAAGTGCAAAAAGTGTTTTTTCCACACTAATACAAGTGCAAAAGTGGTTTCCTGCACCAACACAAGTGCGAAAAGTGGTTTTTCAACACTAACACAAGTGCGAAAGTGGTTTTTCCACACTAATACAAGTGCAAAAGTGGTTTCCTGCACCAACACAAGTGCGAAAAGTGGTTTTTCAACACTAACACAAGTGCGAAAAGTGGTTTTTCAACACTAACACAAGTGCGAAAAGTGGTTTTTCAACACTATCACAAGTGCAAAAAGTGTTTTTTCCACACTAATACAAGTGCAAAAGTGGTTTCCTGCACCAACACAAGTGTGAAAAGTGGTTTTTCAACACTAACACAAGTGCGAAAAGTGGTTTTTCAACACTATCACAAGTGCAAAAAGTGTTTTTTCCACACTAATACAAGTGCAAAAGTGGTTTCCTGCACCAACACAAGTGCGAAAAGTGGTTTTTCCACACAACACAAGTGCGAAAAGTGGTTTTTCCACACTAATACAAGTGCAAAAGTGGTTTCCTGCACCAACACAAGTGCGAAAAGTGGTTTTTCAACACTAACACAAGTGCGAAAAGTGGTTTTTCAACACTAACACAAGTGCGAAAAGTGGTTTTTCAACACTATCACAAGTGCAAAAAGTGTTTTTTCCACACTAATACAAGTGCAAAAGTGGTTTCCTGCACCAACACAAGTGCGAAAAGTGGTTTTTCAACACTAACACAAGTGCGAAAAGTGGTTTTTCCACACTAATACAAGTGCAAAAAGTGTTTTTTCCACACTAATACAAGTGCAAAAGTGGTTTCCTGCACCAACACAAGTGCGAAAAGTGGTTTTTCAACACTAACACAAGTGCGAAAAGTGGTTTTTCCACACTAATACAAGTGCAAAAGTGGTTTCCTGCACCAACACAAGTGCGAAAAGTGGTTTTTCAACACTAACACAAGTGCGAAAAGTGGTTTTTCAACACTAACACAAGTGCGAAAAGTGGTTTTTCAACACTATCACAAGTGCAAAAAGTGTTTTTTCCACACTAATACAAGTGCAAAAGTGGTTTCCTGCACCAACACAAGTGCGAAAAGTGGTTTTTCCACACTAACACAAGTGCGAAAAGTGGTTTTTCCACACTAATACAAGTGCAAAAGTGGTTTCCTGCACCAACACAAGTGCGAAAAGTGGTTTTTCAACACTAACACAAGTGCAAAAAGTGGTTTTTCAACACTAACACAAGTGCGAAAAGTGGTTTTTCAACACTATCACAAGTGCAAAAAGTGTTTTTTCCACACTAATACAAGTGCAAAAGTGGTTTCCTGCACCAACACAAGTGCGAAAAGTGGTTTTTCAACACTAACACAAGTGCGAAAAGTGGTTTTTCCACACTAATACAAGTGCAAAAAGTGTTTTTTCCACACTAATACAAGTGCAAAAGTGGTTTCCTGCACCAACACAAGTGCGAAAAGTGGTTTTTCAACACTAACACAAGTGCGAAAAGTGGTTTTTCCACACTAATACAAGTGCAAAAGTGGTTTCCTGCACCAACACAAGTGCGAAAAGTGGTTTTTCAACACTAACACAAGTGCGAAAAGTGGTTTTTCAACACTAACACAAGTGCGAAAAGTGGTTTTTCAACACTATCACAAGTGCAAAAAGTGTTTTTTCCACACTTATACAAGTGCAAAAGTGGTTTCCTGCACCAACACAAGTGTGAAAAGTGGTTTTTCAACACTAACACAAGTGCGAAAAGTGGTTTTTCAACACTATCACAAGTGCAAAAAGTGTTTTTTCCACACTAATACAAGTGCAAAAGTGGTTTCCTGCACCAACACAAGTGCGAAAAGTGGTTTTTCCACACTAACACAAGTGCGAAAAGTGGTTTTTCCACACTAATACAAGTGCAAAAGTGGTTTCCTGCACCAACACAAGTGCGAAAAGTGGTTTTTCAACACTAACACAAGTGCGAAAAGTGGTTTTTCAACACTAACACAAGTGCGAAAAGTGGTTTTTCAACACTAACACAAGTGCGAAAAGTGGTTTTTCCACACTAATACAAGTGCAAAAGTGATTTCCTGCACCAACACAAGTGCGAAAAGTGGTTTTTCAACACTAACACAATTGCGAAAAGTGGTTTTTCAACACTAACACAAGTGCGAAAAGTGGTTTTTCCACACTAATACAAGTGCAAAAGTGGTTTCCTGCACCAACACAAGTGCGAAAAGTGGTTTTTCAACACTAACACAAGTGCGAAAAGTGGTTTTTCAACAACAACACAAGTGCGAAAAGTGGTTGTTCCACACCAATACAAGTGCAAAAGTGGTTTCCTGCACCAACACAAGTGCGAAAAGTGGTTTTTCAAAACCAACACAAGTGCGAAAAGTGGTTTTTCAACACTAACACAAGTGCGAAAAGTGGTTTTTAAACACTAACACAAGTGCGAAAAGTGGTTTTTCCACACTAATACAAGTGCAAAAGTGGTTTCCTGCACCAACACAAGTGCAAAAAGTGGTTTTTCAACACTAACACAAGTGCGAAAAGTCGTTTTTCAACACTATCACAAGTGCAAAAAGTGTTTTTTCCACACTAATACAAGTGCAAAAGTGGTTTCCTGCACCAACACAAGTGTGAAAAGTGATTTTTCAACACTAACACAAGTGCGAAAAGTGTTTTTTCAACACTAACACAAGTGCGAAAAGTGGTTTTTCCACTCTAATACAAGTGCAAAAGTGGTTTCCTGCACCAACACAAGTGCGAAAAGTGGTTTTTCAACACTAACACAAGTGCGAAAAGTGGTTTTCCAACACTAACACAAGTGCGAAAAGTGGTTTTTCAACACTAACACAAGTGCGAAAAGTGTTTTTTCCACACTAATACAAGTGCAAAAGTGGTTTCCTGCACCAACACAAGTGCGAAAAGTGGTTTTTCAACACTAACACAAGTGCGAAAAGTGGTTTTTCAACACTAACACAAGTGCGAAAAGTGGTTTTTCCACACTAATACAAGTGCAAAAGTGGTTTCCTGCACCAACACAAGTGCGAAAAGTGGTTTTTCAACACTAACACAAGTGGGAAAAGTGGTTTTTCAACACTAACACAAGTGCGAAAAGTGGTTTTTCCACACTAATACAAGTGCAAAAGTGGTTTCCTGCACCAACACAAGTGCGAAAAGTGGTTTTTCAACACTAACACAAGTGCGAAATGTGGTTTGTTCAACACTATCACAAGTGCAAAAAGTGTTTTTTCCACACTAATACAAGTGCAAAAGTGGTTTCCTGCACCAACACAATTGCGAAAAGTGTTTTTTCAACACTAACACAAGTGCGAAAAGTGGTTTTTCCACACTAATACAAGTGCAAAAGTGGTTTGCTGCACCAACACAAGTGTGAAAAGTGGTTTTTCAACACTAACACAAGTGCGAAAAGTGGTTTTTCCACACTAATACAAGTGCAAAAGTGGTTTCCTGCACCAACACAAGTGCGAAAAGTGGTTTTTCCACACTAATACAAGTGCAAAAGTGGTTTCCTGCACCAACACAAGTGCGAAAAGTGGTTTTTCAACACTAACACAAGTGCGAAAAGTGGTTTTTCAACACTAACACAAGTGCGAAAAGTGGTTTTTCAACACTATCACAAGTGCAAAAAGTGTTTTTTCCACACTAATACAAGTGCAAAAGTGGTTTCCTGCACCAACACAAGTGCGAAAAGTGGTTTTTCAACACTAACACAAGTGCGAAAAGTGGTTTTTCCACACTAATACAAGTGCAAAAGTGGTTTCCTGCACCAACACAAGTGTGAAAAGTGGTTTTTCAACACTAACACAAGTGCGAAAAGTGGTTTTTCCACACTAATACAAGTGCAAAAGTGGTTTGCTGCACCAACACAAGTGCGAAAAGTGGTTTTTCAACACTAACACAAGTGCGAAAAGTGGTTTTTCCACACTAACACAAGTGCGAAAAGTGGTTTTTCCACACTAATACAAGTGCAAAAGTGGTTTCCTGCACCAACACAAGTGCGAAAAGTGGTTTTTCAACACTAACACAAGTGCAAAAAGTGGTTTTTCAACACTAACACAAGTGCGAAAAGTGGTTTTTCAACACTATCACAAGTGCAAAAAGTGTTTTTTCCACACTAATACAAGTGCAAAAGTGGTTTCCTGCACCAACACAAGTGCGAAAAGTGGTTTTTCAACACTAACACAAGTGCGAAAAGTGGTTTTTCCACACTAATACAAGTGCAAAAAGTGTTTTTTCCACACTAATACAAGTGCAAAAGTGGTTTCCTGCACCAAAGTAGGTGATAAATGTTGCTTCTGGGACACCTCCGTTTAACATGGGAAATCCCTATCTAATGTCATTTAACCCTTGTCTTTTTCAAAAATCATAAACACCTCTATTTCTCCCTCTATGAACCTATAATCCTTCTCACCTTATGAACCTATGATCCTTCTCGCCTTATGAACCTATGATTTTCTTCCTTTATGAACCTATAATCCTTCTAGCCTTATGAACCTATGATCATTCTCACTTCCATGTAATTTTTACCCTATTCCCCCCACTAGCCCCTTAATGTAGTTCCTTAGACCACTCTACTAATGAGCCTATAAATATATTATCTCTTTCTAACTTTTTTAAGAGTTCCATTCTCCTATAGAACTCATCCCCATCAAGTATATTTATAAAGTATACAGGTTCCTTAACCTTTTGTTGTGAAAGTATAAAGTGGTATGTTTCACGGAGGGTTCTTGTTTGACCTCCACCTCTCCCACATACCATTTTAAAATTATAATATTTATTATCCGATTGATAACCATTAATGTTCTCACTCCACTCTAATATATTTTTCTTCCCGCCCTCCATTACCCCACTTAACAAATGAATACGTTTATCCGTCTTGAGAACCTTCTGACCAGTGATTCGCTCAACCTCTTGAATCTGATATTTTTCACATTCGTTATGTTTTCCATTTATATACCAAGGTTGATTACACCTCCACTCTTTAGTCTGGTTGATACTTGGTTCTATCATTTATATAATAGTAAAAAAGGTGGCGGTAGCCCGTTAAAATCCCTAACCCCCCCCCCCCCCCCCCTTTTTAACTTATCACTTATATATATATCTTATCACTTATATATATCTTATCACTTATATATCTTATCACTTATATATCTTATCACTTATATCTTATCACTTATATATCTTATCACTTATATATCTTATCACTTATATACTTATATAACCATAAGGGAGACTATCAATTCCATTTTCTAAAATAAACCTCTTATCATCAAAAGCCCCCAATGCTTTCTTATTCACCTCTTCTGAATATAATTGATGTTTATAACTTCTTATTCCATTAATCTTTCTAAACTCTTCTTTCTTTGTTGTTAAACAGTTATAATAATCCTTAAAGTTTATTGTTTCTTTAATGACATTTTTCTTTACACCTTTTAACTTCTTATCAGTCTTTTCAACGTTATTCACAATGTATTTATAAGCATAAGCCTTCGACCTCAATCCCACAAATTCACTCATAACATTTCCCCCCAATTCATCCTTGAACTTTCCAATCACCTTTTTATTTTTAGAAGAGAACAACTCACTCTCTGGACTGTAATTACTTGTATCATAGATATTAATGTCCTTTTTCATGTCTGAATAAACATCATCAGTATTAATTTTCAAAATAAAACTATCAGTATCCATATACAACAATGACACATTATCCTTATACTTTGATTTTAGATTAATATAAAAGTAATCATACATTAATGACTTTGACAAGTCACGAATTGATGTTCCAATGTAAATAGGTTTGTCCATTTCAATACTCTCTTTAACCAAATGGATCGCACAAAAGTTCTCAGTAAAGACCTCAGCTCTAGTAAAACTCGGTCTATTAATTAATTTTGATGCTTGTTCCCAAGATGTTGCTAGTTTGATATTTTGTCTTTTCCTCACATTCTCCATGGTCTTACCAAAGACCGCATTATTCATCAATTTATAAAAGTCTTTCTCAAAATCTGTTTTTGACTCTGTTCTTCTTTGTGTATTAAAATCAATGTACCCCTTTAACCAATGACTTTGATTGAACTTTAGAACCCTGTGGATCTTCTCTACTCTTAGACCTTTTGATAAATATTGTCGCAAATTTCTTTGGTGTAGTACATAATTTTTCTTGTTATATAATGTAGTAAGTAATTTTTCTGTTGATTCACCTATATCAAACGATCGTTGATAATCACTCAACCATTCTTTCTTTGGACTTTCTTTCTCACAAGCAAATGGAAGATCTTTATGTTTGATATGAAGTTCTTCAGGATATTTTAAATCAACCTCAAAATAATAACCAACCTTTGAATCATCCAATTCTTTTTGTGTAGAGATACATACATCTTGTAAAACCTTTGTGTAGTCTTTTTCCTTTACCCATCTTAGTTTCCCATAAGGAAGAGCTTGAGACATTGCCCAGCCATACAAGTTGTTTGCGTCATAGTACATCAAGTAAGAACTCTCTTTCGTTGAATCATAATTTGGAAGATATTTGTTATTTGCTTTTGCGTATCTGCTCGAGCATACTTGTGAAATTCCACCTCTTTTTGCCTTTTCAATCATCAAAAGCATATCGACATCGGTTATCAAATCCAAATCTTGTTTTGTCATTTTCAACATCGCGCTCCAAGCCAATCCAGGTGCTGTGTAGTAGTGAGCAGGATCCAATCCATATCCAGTGCGACAAACAGATCTAAAGGCTTCAAATACATCAGCCAATAAAAGCACATCAGTTTTGAGATACAAATCGTGATACTCACCAAGATTCTTGATGTTATATTTTTCCCAAACATTTTGTGCGTGTACATAATCTTTATCAGATATATGACTGTTGTTTAATTTGTTATCGAAATTTTCTTTTAAAGGAAGTTGTGTTTCATTGAATCTCTCAAATGAGTCCATATAGTCATAGGGGTAAATTCCCTTTTGTGTTAGAAAATCTTTATCTGAAAAATACTCTGAAAGACATGGAAACTCTTTTAGATTTTGAACCAAGTTAGCCAATGGACTTGCCATGAATTTAAATGTATCAAGAAATCTGATATGAGTAATAGGAGATGTGTGAATTGTTTTTGTGAATGAAATGTATTTCTGATCTGTGTTAGGAATTGCTGAAATGTGTCCAGATGTCTTTGAAAGTTCATTAATAAATAGATGCGTATCATAATGAGCGTTGTTATGAAGAAAGACAGGAATGAAAGAGGGGAGTTGATAATTAATATTACAACTTTGATGAGCTGGACCTCTATATTTACCAGTGAGATGACAATGATCTCTAACCTTTAGACCTTCACCAATTTTTTCCTCACAAATATGACAAACATTGTTTTTTCTAAATTCCCTTTTCTGTTCACTCGTCAAGGACATTGGTTTATTAGTTTCTCTCATTATCTTGGTTAATCGGACACAGTCTTTTTCTAGTCGTTTCACAAACTCCTCTGGGGTATTTGAGCCTCTATACTCCTCTAACTTGTTATATTTATCACCAACGGATGATTTGATATAATAACAAAAACCGCAAGGAGTATGTTTTTGATATTTATTTGTGTATGAATCTTTTGGATCTGGAGAAGCAGTATCTATTTTTTCTAGAATACTTTCAAAATCAGCATATATAACAAATGGATGTTTGATCTTTTTATTTTCATCTTTGAATGTGATATTTGAGCCTTCTTTAGGCATATTGATTACCGTTGATTTATGTTCACCACAATAATTTGAATGTTTATCTAATCTTTCTTGTGTATGGAAGAAGTTAAGACAATGCAAACAAATATATATTTTATTTGTTCTTTTACATACTTGTGGTTTTATTAATTTAGCAATATCTTTAATGTATGTATAATGTGAATTTTCCTCTGAATTAAAATATAGAAGATTAATATGAGTTTGTTTACAATTGTCAGAAAGCTTTAAAACCTGAATGCTGTTTGTTTCTGTTAGACCATAAACATTAACTGATAAATTATTTATCTTTTCAAATTTAGGAATATCATTTAAAGCCATCGGAAACTTTAGATCTTTCGTATTTAATGTATTCTCATATTTTTTATAATGAGATACTCTTTCATCATGAAAATGTGGAGGATGTAAGTGTGCTAGAATAGACCAGAGAAAACATTTATTGTCTTTATTTTTGATATTGATAACTGCTTTTCTATTTTTGATAACACTGGGTAAATCAATGTAGGAAGAAGCTTTTAGAGGATCTGATTTAAGAATATGAATGTCTATGTAAATATTTTTTCCTATATTGAAGCCACTTCCTACGATTGAATTATCCACATCTTGCTCTTGTTTTATAAGTTCATCATAGACTCCTGATGTTTTAAAATCTTGATATGAAGATATAAAGTGTGGCTCAGTTCTCATGTATGGTGTATCTATAACTCCTTCGTCCTTTGTCATTTCTAATTTTACTCCCATATAAAATTTAAGTGGTTTCATTTCTTTTAGTGTTTTTTCAATCAACGTTTGAACAGCAGGTTTAACTATTTCTACAGCATCAACTATAGACTCTGGTTCAGGAGGTTTGAAGTTAAAGACTCTTATTTTAATATGTCCTTTGAATGCGCCATCAGAGTTTTTAGTTGTGATAAAATTTGATAAATGTAGAATTGTTTTAAGATGTATTTCGAAGCCTTTCTTGAGGATATTTTTATGACATGCAGAACAGTGTTTTGTTTCCTTCTGAATAGGAGATAGTAGGTGAAGTAGATTAAATGTGTGTTTGTTAGTTTTAAGGTGTCTTTTGTATTGTTTATATTCTTGTTCACAAACGTCGCAATACGTTGCTTTGATCATATTTATTTATATAGTAAAATTATACTTAAAACAAAGTGCCTTTTTTAGAGGCTTTTTTAAGATGAAACTGTGCTTAAAGTAAAACATCTTTGAGCTTTTCAACTCGTTTTATGTATATAACTTTACTTAAAGTAAAACATCTTTGAGCTTTTCAACTCGTTTTATGTATATAACTTTACTTAAAGTAAAACCACCTTTGAGCTTTTCAACTCGTTTTATGTATATAACTTTACTTAAAGTAAAACACCTTTGAGCTTTTCAACTCGTTTTATGTATATAACTTTACTTAAAGTAAAGCGTCTTTGTATTAGCCAGAAAGTTTAGATACTCTAGTTCATCAATTTCAATTTCACTATCTGAGTCATCAATAAAGCTACTCTCATAACTATCATTTGAACACAAACTATTAGTATCATAACTATCTTCAGATCCTAGACTCTCAGTATAATAACTCTCAGAGTATTGACTGTTAATATCACTCATTTACATACCATTAAACTTCCATCAATATCTATATATTTTCTTTCATTAGAACTAATAACCACAATATTTTTTACATTAAATGTTATTTTCAAATAATCTCTAATAATCAGAGTACGGAATGATAGTTCACCACTAATATTCATATGATTAATTTCACCCACATCTTTGGGTCTATTAAAGAATATACAAATGTTTCCTCTAGAATCGTTGATGGTCTTATCATTCATTTTCAAAGCTTCTTTATCAATGACCTTTTCAAGCTTTGAGTAAATTGTTAGTAGTAGTGGAGAAACTTTTGTCAAATTTACTTTAATAGAGTTATTAATTAACATAGCTTGTCCCGTAAATTTAATAAAAGGACACATGTTATTCTCCATTATGGGTTTAATCCAAAAATTTCCATATTTATCTTTGTTCAATTTAACATCTTTGACATATTTTTCTATATCTTCCACCGAAGTAGAGATTGATTGAAATTTGTCTTTTGTGTTTTGAAACATTGTATTTATTAGCTAATAAATTTGCGTTTAGTTTAAGTAAAGTTATATACATAAAACGAGTTGAAAAGCTCAAAGGTGTTTTACTTTAAGCACAGTTTCATCTTTAAAAAAGCCTCTAAAAAAGGCACTTTGTTTTAAGTATAATTTTACTTTATAAATATGATAAATTCTGAAGGATATTTAGAATTTCCAGACTCTCCATATGATAAATTAGAGAATTGTCCGGCTTGTGGTAGAGTGGGGCTTAATACAGAATCAGAAGCATATAAACAATGTATTTTCTGTGATTATCTTCTAATTAATGATAATAAAAAATATAGAAAAATATATAACTCTTTTAAATTAGAACCAAAAATGAATTACTTTACAAGATTAATAAGAGAGATGAATGTTAAATATTATGGTGATAATACACCATTTCTTACAAGGGAAGAGACTATTTGTATTGAGGAAATGTATAAGGGTTTAATGATATTTATTATTCAAAATAATTTTAATGGAAATGTTAATACAAGATACTATATAAACAAAATAATGGATTATTTTGAAATTAAACCTGAACTCAGGATAAAATATAGAGTTTCTCAAAAAACTCAAAAAAAGTTAGATGACTTGTTTTCCAAATATATAAATGAATGATTTTTTACCTGTTTGGGAAAATAAGATAAAATTTAATAACCATAAAAATCTTCCAAATTCATTGAGATGTCTAATAGTCGGTTCAAGCGGATGTGGAAAAACCTGTTTACTTTTAAAGATGCTCCTTAGTCCTAATTTTTTAGATTATGATAATTTAATAATTTTTACAAAGTCAAGTTTTCAACCTGAGTATCAACTACTCTCACAGGGTTTTAATGCGGGTCTTAAAAAGGAAGACATTATCGGTTTATTTAAACTTCAAAACAAACTAAATGATTATAATATTGATGATATAATACAATTATTTTGTGATACACAGAAATCAAAATCAAAACCAAAACCCATAACTTGTATTCTCAGTGATAATACGGATGATATACCTTCACCTCAAGATTTAGATAAATCAAAAAAGAACCTCGTTATCTTTGATGATTGTGTTAATGAGAGAAACCAAACAGTAATGGATAGCTACTATACAAGAGGGAGACATTCTTCTTGTAATTGTATTTATCTTAGTCAGTCATATTTTCAACTCCCTCGGCGCTCAATAAGAAACAATGCTAATACTTTTATTTTATTTAAGTTAAATTCAATAGATACAAATAATTTTTGGAGAGATAATTGTTCTACATTACGTAGTAAGAAGGAATTTGAAAATAATATGAAACACACGATTGGAAAATATAAATATATTGTTGTGAAACAAGATGAGATACTAAATGATATTTTTCAATAAATAAATACAGAAAATGAATACCGAAGAAAGAGTAAGAAAGTTTAAAGAACATCAAGAGTTGGTTTCAAAAGTTGTAAAGCAACAGGAAGACATAAAGAAGAAAAGGAGACAGAAACTAACTGGTGAAGAAGCCTTTGAAAGAAAACAAGAGAAATTTTTTAAACCACTTTTAAAAACTCAACAAACGATTTCACCTACAGTTCCCACGGTAGAATTTACTCCAAAAAAATTTCAAATGCTCAAAGATTTTAGTCAAATGACAGAGCAAGAACTTAGAGAATTAGAATATGATGATGAAGGATTATTTCGGCATCTTGAGAAGGTAAATAAACTTTCCAATTATATTGTAGAAGCTCTTCAAAACAATGAATATTTGAAGGGTTCAAAAACCAGAGCAGGTCTCATTCCAACAGAAGAACCAGCACAGTTCCATCTTGTGAAAGAAAAGTTATTGATATTTAATGATAAATTGGTGTTCTTAAGTTCTGACCAACCAAATGTTGAATTAACCCCAAGATTAATGTTTCTTCTAACAAAAGATGGACATTCTAATTCACCTTATTTTGATGAACCGCTTGATATGGAAAGAGAGGAAGATAGAGAGTATATTGAGTTGCTAAACGCACTTGATTATGGAGTTTCTGTTGCTGGTAAAAGTAAGAAGAATGAGAAGGAGAAACATATTATTGATGCTTTAAGTAAGCTTGGTTCGGGTGTTAGTTTTCTTCCAAATGACCCATCACAATTAGTTAATAGGTTATTATTGTTGTTAGGTAGTAAGAAGGCTGGAAACAACAATTGTTTTAATGAAGCATCCGCCATTTTAGATCAGTTGATGAATATGAAAATAATTAATAAATGTCAATACAAAGATATTTTATTAGATATTAAATAAGATGAGAAGCACAATTCTTAGTTTTAATTTCACAACGAGTGATTACACAGCTTCATTCCCTTACCCACTACAACTTGACCCCAAAAAAGAATATGAGGCTTCTTTGTTGTCAATGGAGACTTACAATACCCTTTTTAATATCACAGAGAAAAACAACAAGTTTAGTTATAATCCAGGAAGTGGATATAAAACTATAACCGTTTCACCCGGTGCTTACGAGATTTCTCAAATATCTTCAGAAGTCTCTCGCCTTATGAAAGAAAAAGGTGATGAACCAAAAAATATTGTAATAGATATTCAAAAACACACTTCAAAATCAACTATTAAACTTAAAAATAATTATAAAGTTGATTTCACGATTGAAAATTCGTTCAGAGAGCTATTGGGGTTCTCTTCTAAAAAGATTGAAACTAACGGGACGTCTTACAGTGATAATGTCATTCAAATATCCTCCGGTATAAATTCAGTATTAATTCATTGTGATTTGATTGATGGTGCTTATAACGATGGAATAAGAACAAATACAATATTTTCATTCAGCGCATACTCAACCCCGATTGGTTATAAATTTAATATGGAACCAAAAAATCTTGTCTATTTACCTGTGTCAGGAAAAACCATATACAGAGTAAATTTTAGGATAACCGACCAAGATAATCGTATGATATCCTTTAATGATGAAATTATATCCATCAGAATTCACCTACGTGAAGTTTTTCAATAAATAAATAATGGTTATTGTGAGAAAACACGAGTTGGGAAAATATAAAATAATTACAGGGGATGGGATGTTCCTTTCACCATACTATAAGGGTGAAGGTATGTTTCTTGGGAGAGGATACTATAAACCAAAGAGACAACGGGGTGTGGGACATCAATTTAGAAATAAAGGAGATGGGATAATTGATACTCTAATGGGTATTGGTTCAACCATCCTTAGACATAAAGACCTAATTGGTTCAACTGCTTCAGCCGTGGGCTCAGTTGCGGGTGCTATAAAGAGTATAAAAGATGCTCAAAAGGAGTCTCATAAATTACAAGCAATCAAAGAAATTAAAAAAGGTAAAACTCAACTATCTTCACAAGAACGACAAAAAATCATTAAAATACTTGGGTCAGGGTTTCAACGATTTTAATGCTATATAAATACAAGTATGGAAGCGATTGATAGTATCTATGATTTGGATGATACGATTATCATTTCAAACTCTACTAAAAAGGAAGACTATTTTAAGGTAAATGCTATAACAGGAACAGACTGGAATTCAAACGGAACAAAAAGTTTTGAAATAAATAATCAACAAACTTACTTGAATATAGCTGATAGTTTCTTGCTGTGTAAATTTAAATTCACTAAGGCTGCGAATAATACTAATGCTACACTCGTAAATGATTTCTTCTGGAAAATGTTTGATAGTGTCCGCCTGTATATTGGAACACAAGAGGTTGAAGCGGTTGATTATGTCTCTGCTATATCTGAAATGATGAAATTTACACTATATTCGTTTAGTGATAGAATGGGTAAGGGAGCTGTTGAAGGTTTTATTCCTGATATGTCAACGGGAACAAATGCTGACCCTGGTTATAGTCAAAGGAAGTCAATGTATAATGATGATACAAAAGCAGAGAATAGTTTTACGGTAGCAGTACCTCTGAAAGGTATATTTGGATTTTGTGATTATGATAAAGTTTTGTATGGGCTTAAAATTAGATTTCAACTACAAAGGAATGATAATGTAAATAGGTTGCTTTTTGGGGATGAAAATGCTTTTGGAGAAAATAATAAATTTGTTATTAATGATTTGTGTTGGTATATCAGTGAATATACTCCTAATCTTAAAACGGAAGAGATGTTAAATAGAAGACTTAACTCAAAGAAACCGCTAAATGTATCATACCTTAAAAGAAGATGTCAACACGTTAAACTGGAACACACTACCTACACTTGGAATTTGGGTGTTCTTGAAGGAAAGCCACGATACCTCTGGCTCATTTTTAAAAAACCAGATGGAGAGGAGGGTACTAATAAGAATAATGCGCTGAGTGATAATGCTAAGGTGAAACAACTTCGGGTTTCTCTTGATGGAACATTTTATCCGCGAGATAGATTGGAAATTGATTGGGAAAAAAATGATTATGCGGAAGCCTACAAGTCCTACCAAAAGGTGTGTGAAAGTAATGGTAATAATGAACCTATTTTGGATATGGTTGCGTTTCAAAAACTTTATACAATCTACGCAATTGACCTGAGTTCTCAAAAGGAAACTATAAAGTCTAATAGAGTGGATACTTCTCTATACATTGAAAGAGGAGAGAATGAAGAAGTTGATGCTTATTGTTTGCTTTTGGAGGAAACAGAATTACAGATTAATACAGATAATGGTGTTATGATTAATATCACATAGGTTTTTTCTCATAAATAAATGGTAGGGGTATATGTTAATCAAATCAATCTTGATAAATTAACATCTTGTATTCAAAATCAAAAGCCTTGTATTATTAATGTTAATACATTTCAAAGAAAAGGAGCAGTAAGAATTGATGTTTTACTCACAGGAGAGCAGGTGAAAACACTAAATGATGCTGGATCACTTAAAATTAAAATGACAAAACCTATGTTAAAGAAATATTCAATAGACGAGTCAAGAGGAGGATTTCTCCCATTTCTAATTCCTTTATTTGCTGGTTTAAGTGCGGCGGGAGCATTGACTGGTGGTATTTCAGCAGCGATAAAAACTGCTAACGAAAGGAAGGCACAACTAAAAGCTCAAAAAGAATTGGAAAGACATAACAAGGAGTTGGAGAAACAAATTAGTGGAAGTGGTGTAATTGTAGATTTTGCTCAAAAACTTGAAAGTCTACCTGATAAAGCTAGATTGTTAGTTGGAGATATGCTTTCCTCTATCGCTCAAGCGGGTGTTAAACTAACTAAACGGGGTAATGGATTGTATCTTTCTCATAAATAAATGGATAAATGGTTTAAACAATTTGGAAAGAATACAACGTCAAATATAGAACTAGCTAAGTATTGTAAAACACTAAAAATTGATAATGTGGTTATTTGTATGAGAGATGAATTAATACATATAAATAAGAATACAAAGAATATTATTATGAATTTAGACACACAGAATGGTTCTCATTGGGTTTGTATTCATAATAGTCAGGATAAATATTATTTTGATAGTTATGGTATGCCACCACCTGTTGAAGTAATACAATTCTTACAGAATGGTGTTTATCAAACATTTCAAGTTCAAGAAATTAATTCTAAATGTTGTGGTCAATTATGTTTATATGTATTATTTCAACTCAACAATAATGAAAATTTTTAGGATATCATTTTTAATCTAATATAAATGACTTATGTTGGAAAAGATGGTTCTATCTTTGGAAAATCCTCTCAGGATATTGATTTATCAAATTATTATACAAAGGCACAGGCTGAACGACAAAAATATAGTGTAAGTAAAAATATTAATATGAAGAATACTTATAAATTAATCAATTATCCAAACCCTACAGATGCGAATGACTTAATTAGATTACGTGATTTATCACAATATATATTTTTAAAGAAAACAGCACGTTTTGTTAAACAAGTAAAATTTACAACCACAACACCTGGTTATACTGACCATACACCTTTCCTCATTGAATTTAACTACCTGCTTACAATTGAATTTTATAAAGAAGGACATTTAGTTAATATGCGAATTAATAAATGGGGGTATGATATGCCTGATTTAGGGTATAATTGGTCTTTTTCAATAAACATAGAAGACCTACATGATTTAAATCAGTCTCGTAAAGAAGAATATTATCCACTTGGTGAAGATAAGGATTTATGTGGAAGTACAATTAGTAAACAACAAATACGTGATTTTAAGAAAAGAAAAATATATGATAGTATAGCGATGGTTCGCATGACAAAGAAGGAAGGTAATGAGATAAGGATAGAAAGCCGAGGAATACAAACCGATTTGGTAGTGGG
Organism: Myxine glutinosa; assembly: GCF_964187855.1. Classification (NCBI taxonomy): domain Eukaryota; kingdom Metazoa; phylum Chordata; class Myxini; order Myxiniformes; family Myxinidae; genus Myxine; species Myxine glutinosa. The sequence goes on along the minus strand of NW_027617177.1, from coordinate 107,312 downwards.
AAGATGGGGTGGTATTACCTGTCATAATATTAATCTCACATATATTTCTGATACATAAATGGCAGGAAGAAGACTACAAGAGAATTATAATTTTTGTATTCAAGGATACCTACAAGAAAAGGGTGCTCGGTATTACATACCTTATGATTTGGAGCATATACATGGGAATTTTGTCATTAAAAACTGGCCTTATACTGATATTGTTAAACCCACAAATAGAGACTTGTTTAAAATATTAAATAAAAATGAACTTCTCAAAGTTATGAAATATAAAACTCTTTTAGAAATCGTCAACAAATCTTATTGGTATCCTATTATGAGAAAAATAATTATAGATACAAGAATATCTCAAAATCCAGATGAGTATATGTATAATATTCTTTGGGGTTCAAATTCAAGGGTAGCAAGGGATGAGGAAGGAGTTGAAGAAGAGAAGGAGGAAAGAGAGAAAAAGGAGAAGGAGGAAAGGGAGAAAAAGGAGACGGAGGAAAGGGAGAAAAAGGAGAAGGAGGAGAGGGAGAAAAAGGAGAAGGATGAAAGGGAGAAAAAGGAGGAGGAGAAGGAGAAGGAGGAGAGGGAGGAAAGAGAGAGGGTGGAAAAATATAAAAATATGACCATTCCTGAGATTAATGAAAGATTGAAGGTATTACGGCAAATAAATAAATCTCAACGCACTGAAGAGGAAAATAAAGAATTAATGACTCTTACGAACATATTGGTTTTTAAATTTGCTATAATGAATTCAGAGCGCAGATATACAACATATAGTTGATGATGTTGGTGTTATTGACTTTAGTTAGTTTTATTTGTAAATAAATGGAGGAGAGAGTGAAGCCATTTCTAAGGATTCTTTATGTTTTAAAAATCAAGATAGAAATGTATATGTTGAAAACCAAAAAGGTTTTGGCACTATGTAGGACTTTTTCTCATAAATAAATATGAGTTATTGTCTCAAATGTAAAAAGAAAACTAAATCTAAAAATATCTCTTATGTTAAAGCTAAAAATAATAGAGTTTATCAAAAAGGAATATGTCAAGTGTGTGGCTCTAAAAAGTGTCAATTCATCTCTCCTAAAAGTGGAGGAGACATACAAAAGTTTTTGTCAGGTAGCAAATTTACAACAACTGGAATTCCAGGGGAATTACACCTTCCAGGGTATTCTTTCTGTGGCCCAGGAACAAACTTGGATAAAAGATTAGATGAGGCTGACAATCCTAAACCTTGGTCTAAACCTACAAATAGGGTTGATGAAGTGTGTATGAAGCATGATATTGCTTATGGGAAAACCACTACGTTGACTGAAAAACATAAAGCCGACAGAGAAATGTTGTATAATTTGTCTTTGATACAAAATCCAACGTTGAGAGAGAAAGTTGATAGGTTTATTGTGAGAAATTTGATAAATGCTAAATTGAAACTTGGCCTTGGTTATTCACCCTCAAAAAACTATTAGGCTCTCATGATGTCATCAAGACTGAGGAGCTTTTGGCTGATGAATTACATAAACCTATAATCACAAAGTTTAAAAGAAGGAAAGTTTATTCTAAATACACCGACCACATATGGTCCGTTGATTTAATTGAACTAAAAAATGATAAGGGATACAAGTATGCTTTAACCGTTATTGATTTGAGGAGTAGATTTGCTTGGGTTGTTCCTTTGAAAAACAAGAGAGGTTATACTCTGATGTTAGCCTTCCAACAGATATTTAATAAAAGTAAAAGAAAACCAAAGAAACTGTGGACCGATGAGGGAACAGAGTTCTATAACAAAATATTTATGAAATTTCTTAAGGGGGAGGGTATTAAATTATACAGCACCTTTAATGAAGGAAAAGCAGTTGTTATTGAGCGTTTTAATCGTACTTTGAAAGAGAGGCTATATAAAAAATTCACACAACTCGGTTCTCAAAAATGGGTGTATTTAATTCAGGGTATTGTAGATAATTACAATAATACCGTTCATTCATCAACAAAATCAAAACCATCAGAATCATTTACAAAATTAGAATATGAAAAGGAGATTAATTTGAGAAAACCGAAGTTCAAAGTTGGTGATATTGTAAGAACTAGGGCATTGCCCGTACTATATCTATATCTAAAATTATATCCCCCCCCCTCTATTTACATGAAATGGTTTGGTCCAAAGCGAACGGCTTGTGAGTACAGTGACAATCCCCCCCCTCTATTTACATGAAATGGTTTGGTCCAAAGCGAACGGCTTGTGAGTACAGTGACAATCCCCCCCCCCTCTATTTACATGAAATGGTTTGGTCCAAAGCGAACGGCTTCCGGAGTTTGGTAAAGAAATCGCCATCGCGTGCACAAACGCGCAGGAAAGCGAATGAATCGCAAATTCGTTTTTATTAGTTTTAAAACATAGTTTAACGCCAACATAGTTTGCAAACGTGAAATAAATGAATACGCTCTCAAATGTGCCATCCGAGGCAGAGTGTGTCCGCCACGTTCGGCACACGCGATAGTTCGCTGCTCTCTGATTGGTTGAATCGTTTTTTGGACATAGCTCGGTAAGTAATTGTCCGATTAATATGAAACCTTGAAAAGGCACATCCTCGGGTCCCCAGCAATATACCTGGCAAGTTAAAAGTATATCGGACCCGTGGTTGTCGAGAAACAGCGGTCACAGACAAACAGACGTACAGACGTACAAACGTACAAACGTACAGACAGAGATTACTGGAATTATAGATAGATATAAGTAGTGTAATAATGTTGCTTCTGGGACACCTCCGTTTAACATGGGAAATCCCTATCTAATGTCATTTACCCCCTTGTCTTTTTCAAAAATCATAAACACCTCTATTTCTCCCACCCTCATCTTTATGAACCTTTTGTCTGTAGTACCTATCCTTAATGTTGTTCATTAGACCACTCAAACACTACAAATATTTGTTTTCTCTTATAGACCTATCATCCTTCTTCTACATATCATCTGGCAGATTAATCTTTGACCCACTCAAACATTGACCCATTCACTTCCATATTAATTCTTTCCCTCCCTCATTGCCCCTAAACACCTATATTTCTCTCACCCTGTTCTTTACGAACCTTCTAACCTTTTGACATGTTATCCTTATTCATTAGACCACTTAAACACCTGTGATCCTTCTGACCTCATGGACCTTTTAACCTTTTACTCTTAATATCATCTGGTGAATATAACCCACTCAAACAACGACCCTACAAATATTTGTTTATGCGTGGGAAATAATTTAATTCTCCTACAACTCTCTTCACCATCTAATATATTAACAAAAAATATGTTTGAGTTTGGTTCTTTATTAAGATATTTTAACTGAGCTAAGATAAAATGGTAAACCTCCCTCAATGTTCTTGCTTGAGCGCCTCCAGTGCCACATACCATTTTTTGGTAAGCTCCGCCCACTTTTTGGTAAACCACGCCCATTTTTTACTAAGCCCGCCCACTTTTTGTTAAGCCACGCCCACTTTTTACTAAGCCCCGCCCACTTTTGCTAAGCTCCTCCTACTTTTGCTAAGTCCCACCCACTTTATAAACTCTTCAGCATTGTATCATTTCCAGGTAATACATTACATCATTTTCAGGGAATTTCCATCACATCATTTCCAGTTAAGACACGCCCAGGGAATTTCCACAGGAAGACACACCCAGTCCTTATAAAAGGCACCGACCACACAGGCTTTTTCAAACACGCTTTCTGCTTCACTTGAGAATGGACTACTATGCCGAAATGGAATGGGATAACTTTGCTATTCCATGGAGTCCTACTACCTGTGTAGAACTCAACCTTCAGATTGATGAACTGGACTCGAACCTCTTATCAATGGAGGTAAGTTTGTTTATTTATTTATTTATTTATTTAATTTTTTTTTTTTTTTAAGATGAGACTCGTGTAAGAGTTAACAAAGTTTATTTTAATATTCATAGAGCTTGATTTATACAAATAAAAAATATTGTATTAAATTAATACATTGTTATTTTCTTTCACAGGAAATTGTATCTGAGATACGAAATGAAAATTCTGCTTTTAACACAACTTGGGATGAAGTTATTTTTTTGTTTGAAGACATTTTGAACAACCAAGACCCCCAGAACGAGTTCTACCTTGATGACCCAGCCAAAGAGTTATACCTTGGAGATCCACAAAATCCTGAAAAAGAGTTTTACCATGATGATACATGTTGTGAGTTATCAAAACAAAACCCACTGAACAAGTTCTACCTTGATGAGCCAGAATACAAGTCATACATTGGAGACCCACAAATTTCTGAAAATTGGGAAAGGAGAGTTCTCCCTGATGGTCCGCAGTTATACTATGTGAGACACATCATAGAAACCCTAAAAAATTGGGCAAGGAGAGTTCTCCCTGATGGTCCGCAGTTATACTATGTGAGACACATCATAGAAACCCTAAAAAATTGGGAAAGGGAAGTTTTCCCTGATGGTCCGCAGTTATACTATGTGAGACTTATCACGGAAACCCCCAATATTTCTGAAAATTGTGGTTTTACCTTGGGGACTTGGAAAGATGGTTATATTTTTGGAGACTCGGAATGGGGGTTTTGTTTTGATGACTCGGAATGTGATACCTATCTTGGAGGCTCAACAGGAATGTGGTTATACCTTGGGAACTTGGAAAGTTGGTTTTATTTTGGAGACTCTACCTGTGGGGTTCCTCTTGGAGACTCTTTGGATTCTAAAGCAATGAACAATGTTCTTTATTTAATGACGCTTGATTTAAGCAATATCAAGAAAGTTCGAGGAAGAAAATGCTGGAAAATTCTTTCTTCCCATTTCTACTTCTTCAAACTTAAAAGCCTTGAAAGACAGAATTGGAGGAAGAGGAAAAAAAAAAAAAGAAATACGTATTTAAAAAAGAAGAAAAGAAAGATTATGTTAGGGTTTGGGTGGGATTTTGAATGTGAGGGTTAGGGATGGGGTTGGGTTAGGGTTGGGATTTTGAATGTGAGGGTTAGGGTTGGGGTTGGGTTAGGGATGGGGTTGGGTTAGGGATGGGGTTGGGTTAGGGATGGGTTGGGTTAGGGTTGGGATTTTGAATGTGAGGGTTAGGGTTGGGGTTGGGTTAGGGATGGGATTGGGTTAGGGTTGGGATTTTGAATGTGAGGGTTAGGGATGGGTTGGGTTAGGGATGGGGTTGGGTTAGGGATGGGGTTGGGTTAGGGTTGGGGTTGGGTTAGGGATGGGGTTGGGTTAGGGATGGGGTTGGGTTAGGGATGGGGTTGGGTTAGGGATGGGGTTGGGTTAGGGATGGGGTTTGGTTAGGGATGGGTTGGGTTAGGGATGGGTTTGGGTTAGGGATGGGGTTGGGTTAGGGTTTGTATATTATTATGACTCACTCGCACATACACACACACACAAAAGTTAAGCCCCAACTAAAAAGTTGTGGGATTCTGTGTTTGGGGTTCACAGATTTAAAAACGTATCCCCATTATACACACACAAAAGTTAAGCCCCAACTAAAAAGTTGTGGGATTCTGTGTTTGGGGTTCACAGATTTAAAAACGTATCCCCATTATACACACACAAAAGTTAAGCCCCAACTAAAAAGTTGTGGGATTCTGTGTTTGGGGTTCACAGATTTAAAAACGTATCCCCATTATACACACACAAAAGTTAAGCCCCAACTAAAAAGTTGTGGGATTCTGTGTTTGGGGTTCACAGATTTAAAAACGTATCCCCATTATACACACACAAAAGTTAAGCCCCAACTAAAAAGTTGTGGGATTCTGTGTTTGGGGTTCACAGATTTAAAAACGTATCCCCATTACATTTTATTTATTTATTTATTATTTTCAAGGGTATTATCTGCTTACTTGTGTTTTTTGTAATTCTTGTGAGTAAAATGAACCCAAGATTTCTTCTCCATTTAAATCATATAATTTGTAGGTCCAAGGGACTGTATCCATTACATCAATGATTTTAAATAATTCACGAGTCCATTTTTGTGTATAACCTTTCTCAAAATGACTTTTCCATTTGTATATTCTTACAATATCACCAACTTTAAACTTGGGCTTTCTCAAATTAATCTCCTTTTCATATTCTAATTTTGTAAATGTTTCTGATGGTTTTGATTGTGTTGATGAATGAACTGTATTATTGTAATTATCTACAATATCCTGAATTAAATACACCCATTTTTGAGAACCGAGTTGTGTGAATTTTTTATATAATTTCTCTTTTAAAGTACGATTAAAACGCTCAATAACAACTGCCTTTCCTTCATTAAAGGTGCTGTATAATTTAATACCCTTCCCCTTTAGAAATTTCATGAATATTTTGTTATAGAACTCTGTTCCCTCATCAGTCCATAACTTCTTTGGTTTCCTTTTATCCCGATCAAATATTAGCTTAAAGGCTAACATTAAAGTATCACCCCTTTTATTTTTTAAAGGGACAACCCAGGCAAATCTACTCCTCAAATCAATAACGGTTAAAGCATACCTGTATCCCCTGTCATTATTCAATTCAATTAAATCAGCGGACCATATGTGGTCAGTGTATTTAGAATAAACCTTCCTTCTTTTAAACTTTGTGATTATAGGTTTGTGTAATTCTTCAGCCAAAAGCTCCTCAGTCTTGATGACATCATTAGAGCCTAATAGTTTTTTGAGGAATAACCAAGACCAAGTTTCAATTTAGCATTTATCAAATTTCTCACAATAAACCTATCAACTTTCTCTCTCAACGTTGGATTTTGTATCAAAGACAAATTATACAACATTTCGCTGTCGGCTTTATGTTTTTCAGTCAACGTAGTGGTATCCCCATAAGCAATATCATGCTTCATACACACTTCATCAACCCTATTTGTAGGTTTAGACCAAGGTTTAGGATTGTTAGCCTCATCTAATCTTTTATCCAAGTTTGTTCCTGGACCACAGAAAGAATACCCTGGAAGGTGTAATTCCCCTGGAATTCCAGTTGTTGTAAATTTACTTCCTGACAGAAACTTTTGTATGTCTCCTCCTCTTTTAGGAGAGATGAATTGGCACTTTTTAGAGCCACACACTTGACATATTCCTTTTTGACAAACTCTATTATTTTTAGCTTTAACATAAGAGATATTTTTAGATTTAGTTTTCTTTTTACATTTGAGACAATAACTCATATTTATTTATCAGAAAAATTCCGACAGAGTATCAAAACCTTTTTGGTTTTCAACATATACATTTCAATCTTTATTTTTAAAACATAAAGAATCCTAAGGAATGCCTTCACTCTCTCCTCCATTTATTTACAAATAAAAACTAACTAAAGTCAATGACACCAACATCATCAATCACATAATCTTTTCCTTCTTCTTCTTCTTCTTCTTCACCACTTTCTCGTTTAAATCTCCTCCCTGAAATTGAAGACATTGACGTTCTTATTTTTGAAACCATTATCTTCATAAGAGTTGTTAATTCTTTAATTTCCTCTTCGGTGCGTTGAGATTGATTTATTTGCTTTAATACACTCAATCTTTTATGAATCTCAGTGATTTCCATCTTTTTATATTTTTCCTCCCTCTCTCTTTGCTCCCTCTCCTCCTCCTCCATTTTCTCCCTCTCCTCCTTCTCCTTTTTCTCCCTTTTCTCCCTTTCCTCCTTCTCCCTTTTCTCCCTTTCCTCCTTCTCCTTTTTCTCCCTCTCCTCCTCCTCCTTTTTCTCCCTCTCCTCCTTCTCCTCCCTCTCCCTTTCCTCCTTCTCCTTTTTCTCTCTTTCCTCCTTCTCTTCTTCAACTCCTTCCTCATCCCTTGCTACCCTTGAGTTTGAACCCCAAAGAATATTATACATATACTCATCTGGATTTTGAGATATTCTTGTATCTATAATTATTTTTCTCATAATAGGATACCAATAAGATTTGTTGACGATTTCTAAAAGAGTTTTATATTTCATAACTTTGAGAAGTTCATTTTTATTTAATATTTTAAACAAGTCTCTATTTGTGGGTTTAACAATATCAGTATAAGGCCAGTTTTTTATGACAAAATTCCCATGTATATGCTCCAAATCATAAGGTATGTAATACCGAGCACCCTTTTCTTGTAGGTATCCTTGAATACAAAAATTATAATTCTCTTGTAGGCTTCTTCCTGCCATTTATGTATCAGAAATATATGTGAGATTAATATTATGACAGGTAATACCACCCCATCTTCCCACTACCAAATCGGTTTGTATTCCTCGGCTTTCTATCCTTATCTCATTACCTTCCTTCTTTGTCATGCGAACCATCGCTATACTATCATATATTTTTATTTTCTTAAAATCACGTATTTGTTGTTTACTAATTGTACTTCCACATAAATCCTTATCTTCACCAAGTGGATAATATTCTTCTTTACGAGACTGATTTAAATCATGTAGGTCTTCTATATTTATTGAAAAAGACCAATTATACCCTAAATCAGGCATATCATACCCCCATTTATTAATTCGCATATTAACTAAATGTCCTTCTTTATAAAATTTAATTGTAAGCAGGTAGTTAAATTCAATGAGGAAAGGTGTATGGTCAGTATAACCAGGTGTTGTGGTTGTAAATTTTACTTGTTTCACAAAACGTGCTGTTTTCTTTAAAGATATATATTGTGATAAATCACTGAATCTAATCAAGTCATTCGCATCTGTAGGGTTTGGATAATTGATTAATTTATAAGTATTCTTCATATTAATATTTTTACTTACACTATATTTTTGTCGTTCAGCCTGTGCCTTTGTATAATAATTTGATAAATCAATATCCTGAGAGGATTTTCCAAAGATAGAACCATCTTTTCCAACATAGGTCATTTATATTAGATAAAAAATGATATCATAAAAATTTTCATTATTGTTGAGTTGAAATAATACATATAAACATAATTGGCCACAACATTTAGAATTAATTTCTTGAACTTGGAATGTTTGATAAACACCATTCTGTAAGAATTGTATTACTTCAACAGGTGGTGGCATACCATAACTATCAAAATAATATTTATCCTGACTATTATGAATACAAACCCAATGAGAACCATTCTGTGTGTCTAAATTCATAATAATATTCTTTGTATTCTTATTTATATGTGTTAATTCATCTCTCATACAAATAACCACATTATCAATTTTTAGTGTTTTACAATACTTAGCTAGTTCTATATTTGACGTTGTATTCTTTCCAAATTGTTTAAACCATTTATCCATTTATTTATGAGAAAGATACAATCCATTACCCCGTTTAGTTAGTTTAACACCCGCTTGAGCGATAGAGGAAAGCATATCTCCAACCAACAATCTAGCTTTATCAGGTAGACTTTCAAGTTTTTGAGCAAAATCTACAATTACACCACTTCCACTAATTTGTTTCTCCAACTCCTTGTTATGTCTTTCCAATTCTTTTTGAGCTTTTAGTTGTGCCTTCCTTTCGTTAGCAGTTTTTACCGCTGCTGAAATACCACCAGTCAATGCTCCCGCCGCACTTAAACCAGCAAATAAAGGAATTAGAAACGGGAGAAATCCTCCTCTTGACTCGTCTATTGAATATTTCTTTAACATAGGTTTCGTCATTTTAATTTTAAGTGATCCAACATCATTTAGTGTTTTTACTTGTGTGTGTGTGAGTAAAACATCAATTCTTACAGCTCCTTTTCTTTGAATTGTATTAACATTAATAATACAAGGCTTTTGATTTTGAATACAAGATGTTAATTTATTAAGATTGATTTGATTAACATATACCCCAACCATTTATTTATGAGAAAAAACCTATGTGATATTAATCATAACACCATTATCTGTATTAATCTGTAATTCTGTTTCCTCCAAAAGCAAACAATATGCATTAACCTCTTCACTCTCCCCTCTTTCAATGTATAGAGAAGTATCCACTCGATTAGACTTTATAGTTTCCTTTTGAGAACTCAGGTCAATTGCGTAGATTGTATAAAGTTTTTGAAACGCAACCATATCCAAAATAGGATCATTATTACCATTACTTTCACACACCTTTTGGTAGGACTTGTAGGCTTCCGCATAATCATTTTTTTCCCAATCAATTTCCAATCTATCTCGCGGATAAAATGTGCCATCAAGAGAAACCCGAAGTTGTTTCACCTTTGCATTATCACTCAGGGCATTATTCTTATTAGTACCGTCCTCTCCATCTGGTTTTTTAAAAATGAGCCAGAGGTATCGTGGCTTTCCTTGAAGAACACCTAAATTCCAAGTGTAGGTAGTGTGTTCCAGTTTAACGTGTTGACATCTTAGTAGTGTAATAATGTTGCTTCTGGGACACCTCCGTTTAACATGGGAAATCCCTATCTAATGTCATTTACCCCCTTGTCTTTTTCAAAAATCATAAACACCTCTATTTCTCCCACCCTCATCTTTATGAACCTTTTGTCTGTAGTACCTATCCTTAATGTTGTTCATTAGACCACTCAAACACTACAAATATTTGTTTTCTCTTATAGACCTATCATCCTTCTTCTACATATCATCTGGCAGATTAATATTTGACCCACTCAAACATTGACCCATTCACTTCCATATTAATTCTTTCCCTCCCTCATTGCCCCTAAAGACCTCTATTTCTCTCACCCTGTTCTTTACGAACCTTCTAACCTTTTGACATGTTATCCTTATTCATTAGACCACTTAAACACCTGTGATCCTTCTGACCTTATGAACCTTTTAACCTTTTACTCTTAATATCATCTGGTGAATATAACCCACTCAAACAACGACCCTACAAATATTTGTTTATGCGTGGGAAATAATTTAATTCTCCTACAACTCTCCTCACCGTCTAATACATTAACAAAAAATATGTTTGAGTTTGGTTCTTTATTAAGATATTTTAACTGAGCTAAGATAAAATGGTAAACCTCCCTCAATGTTCTTGTTTGAGCGCCTCCAGTGCCACACACTTTTTGGTAGGCTCTGCCCACCTTTTGTTAAGCTCCGTCCACTTTTTGGTAAACCCCGCCCACTTTTGGTAAGCCACGCCCACCTTTTACTAAGCCCGCCCACTTTTTGTTAGGCCACGCCCACTTTTTGCTATGTCCCGCCCACTTTTGCTACGCTCCGCCCACTTTTGCTAAGTCCCACCCACTTTATAAACTCTTCAGCATTGTATCATTTCCAGGTAATACATTACATCATTTTCAGGGAATTTCCATCACATCATTTCCAGTTAAGACATGCCCAGGGAATTTCCACAGGAAATGACACACACCCAGCCCTTCTTATAAAAGGCACCGACCACACAGGCTTTTTCAAACACGCTTTCTGCTTCACTTGAGAATGGACTCCTATGCCGAAATGGAATGGGATAACTTTGCTATTCCTTGGAGTCCTACTACCTGTGTAGAACTCAACCTTCAGATTGATGAACTGGACTCGAACCTCTTATCAATGGAGGTAAGTTTGTTTATTTATTTATTTATTTATTTAATTTTTTTTTTTTTTTTTTTTTTTTAGATGAGACTCATGTAAGAGTTAACAAAGTTTATTTTAATATTCATAGAGCTTGATTTATACAAATAAAAATATTGTATTAAATTAATACATTGTTATTTTCTTTCACAGGAAATTGTATCTGAGATACGAAATGAAAATTCTGCTTTTAACACAACTTGGGATGAAGTTATTTTTTTGTTTGAAGACATTTTGAACAACCAAGACCCCCAGAACGAGTTCTACCTTGATGACCCAGCCAAAGAGTTATACCTTGGAGATCCACAAAATCCTGAAAAAGAGTTTTACCATGATGATACTTGTTGTGAGTTATCAAAACAAAACCCACTGAACAAGTTCTACCTTGATGAGCCAGAATACAAGTCATACATTGGAGACCCACAAATTTCTGAAAATTGGGAAAGGGGAGTTCTCCCTGATGGTCCGCAGTTATACTATGTGAGACACATCATAGAAACCCTAAAAAATTGTGAAATGGGAATTCTCCCTGATGGTCCGCAGTTATACTATGTGAGACACATCATAGAAACCCTAAAAAATTGGGCAAGGAGAGTTCTCCCTGATGGTCCGCAGTTATACTATGTGAGACACATCATAGAAACCCTAAAAAATTGGGAAACGGGAATTCTCCCTGATGGTCCGCAGTTATACTATGTGAGACACATCATAGAAACCCTAAAAAATTGGGCAAGGAGAGTTCTCCCTGATGGTCCGCAGTTATACTATGTGAGACACATCATAGAAACCCTAAAAAATTGGGAAAGGGAAGTTTTCCCTGATGGTCCGCAGTTATACTATGTGAGACTTATCACGGAAACCCCAAATATTTCTGAAAATTGTGGTTCTACCTTGGGGACTTGGAAAGATGGTTATATTTTTGGAGACTCGGAATGGGGGTTTTGTTTTGATGACTCGGAATGTGATACCTATCTTGGAGGCTCAACAGGAATGTGGTTATACCTTGGGAACTTGGAAAGTTGGTTTTATTTTGGAGACTCTACCTGTGGGGTCCACCTTGGAGACTCTTTGGATTCTAAAGCAATGAACAATGTTCTTTGTTTAATGACGCTTGATTTAAGCAATATCAAGAAAGTTCGAGGAAGAAAATGCTGGAAAATTCTTTCTTCCCATTTCTACTTCTTCAAACTTGAAAGCCTTGAAAGACAGAATTGGAAGAAGAGGAAAAAAAAAAAATGAAATACATATTTTTTAAAAAGAAGAAAAAAAAGATTATGTTAGGGTTTGGGTGGGATTTTGAATGTGAGGGTTAGGGATGGGGTTGGGTTAGGGATGGGGTTGGGTTAGGGTTGGGATTTTGAATGTGAGGGTTGGGGTTGGGTTAGGGATGGGATTGGGTTAGGGTTGGGATTTTGAATGTGAGGGTTAGGGATGGGTTGGGGTTGGGTTAGGGATGGGGTTGGGTTAGGGTTGGGATTTTGAATGTGAGGGTTAGGGATGGGGTTGGGTTAGGGATGGGGTTGGGTTAGGGATGGGGTTGGGTTCGGGATGGGGTTGGGTTAGGGATTGGGTTGGGTTAGGGATGGGGTTGGGTTAGGAATGGGTTGGGTTAGGGATGGGGTTGGGTTAGGGATGGGTTTGGGTTAGGGATGGGTTTGGGTTAGGGATGGGTTTGGGTTAGGGATGGGGTTGGGTTAGGGTTTGTATATTATTATGACTCACTCACACATACACAAAAGTTAAGCCCCAACTGGAAAGTTGAGGGATTCTGTGTTTGGGGTTCACAGATTTAAAAACGTATCCCCATTATACACACACAAAAGTTAAGCCCCAACTGAAAAGTTGTGGGATTCTGTGTTTGGGGTTCACAGATTTAAAAACGTATCCCCATTATACACACTCAAAAGTTAAGCCCCAACTGAAAAGTTGTGGGATTCTGTGTTTGGGGTTCACAGATTTAAAAACGTATCCCCATTATACACACACAAAAGTCAAGCCCCAACTGAAAAGTTGTGGGATTCTGTGTTTGGGGTTCACAGATTTAAAAACGTATCCCCATTATACACACACAAAAGTTAAGCCCCAACTAAAAAGTTGTGGGATTCTGTGTTTGGGGTTCACAGATTTAAAAACGTATCCCCATTACATTTTATTTATTTATTTATTTATTATTTTCAAGGGTATTATCTGCTTACTTGTGTTTTTTGTAATTCTTGTGAGTAAAATGAACCCAAGATTTCTTCTCCATTTAAATCATATAATTTGTAGGTCCAAGGGACTGTATCCATTACATCAACGATTTTAAATAATTCATTAGTCCATCTCTTTGTATAACCTTTCTCAAAATGGCTTTTCCATTTGTATATTCTTACAATATCACCAACTTTAAACTTGGGCTTTCTCAAATTAATCTCCTTTTCATATTCTAATTTTGTAAATGTTTCTGATGGTTTTGATTTTGTTGATGAATGAACTGTATTATTGTAATTATCTACAATATCCTGAATTAAATACACCCATTTTTGAGAACTGAGTTGTGTGAATTTTTTATATAATTTCTCTTTTAAAGTACGATTAAAACGCTCAATAACAACTGCCTTTCCTTCATTAAAGGTGCTGTATAATTTAATACCCTTCCCCTTTAGAAATTTCATGAATATTTTGTTATAGAACTCTGTTCCCTCATCAGTCCATAACTTCTTTGGTTTCCTTTTATCCCGATCAAATATTCGCTTAAAGGCTAACATTAAAGTATCACCCCTTTTATTTTTTAAAGGGACAACCCAGGCAAATCTACTCCTCAAATCAATAACGGTTAAAGCATACCTGTATCCCCTGTCATTATTCAATTCAATTAAATCAGCGGACCATATGTGGTCGGTGTATTTAGAATAAACCTTCCTTCTTTTAAACTTTGTGATTATAGGTTTGTGTAATTCTTCAGCCAAAAGCTCCTCAGTCTTGATGACATCATTAGAGCCTAATAGTTTTTTGAGGAATAACCAAGACCAAGTTTCAATTTAGCATTTATCAAATTTCTCACAATAAACCTATCAACTTTCTCTCTCAACGTTGGATTTTGTATCAAAGACAAATTATACAACATTTCGCTGTCGGCTTTATGTTTTTCAGTCAACGTAGTGGTATTCCCATAAGCAATATCATGCTTCATACACACTTCGTCAACCCTATTTGTAGGTTTAGACCAAGGTTTAGGATTGTTAGCCTCATCTAATCTTTTATCCAAGTTTGTTCCTGGACCACAGAAAGAATACCCTGGAAGGTGTAATTCCCCTGGAATTCCAGTTGTTGTAAATTTACTTCCTGACAGAAACTTTTGTATGTCTCCTCCTCTTTTAGGAGAGATGAATTGGCACTGTTTAGAGCCACACACTTGACATATTCCTTTTTGACAAACTCTATTATTTTTAGCTTTAACATAAGAGATATTTTTAGATTTAGTTTTCTTTTTACATTTGAGACAATAACTCATATTTATTTATCAGAAAAATTCCGACAGAGTATCAAAACCTTTTTGGTTTTCAACATATACATTTCAATCTTGATTTTTAAAACATAAAGAATCCTAAGGAATGCCTTCACTCTCTCCTCCATTTATTTACAAATAAAACTAACTAAAGTCAATTACACCGACATCATCAACCACATAATCTTTTCCTTCTTCTTCTTCTTTATCCCCACTTTCTCATTTAAATCTCCTCCCTGAAACTGAAGACATTGACGTCGTTATTCTTGAAAATAATATTTTCATTAGACTTCTCATTTCTTTATTTTCCTCCTCAGTGCGTTGAGTTTGATTTATTTGCTGTAATACCTTCAATCTTTTATTAATCTCACTGATTTCCATCTTTTTATATTTTTCCTCCCTCTCTCTTTGCTCCCTCTCCTCCTTCTCTCTTTTCTCCCTTTCCTCCTTCTCTCTTTTCTCCCTTTCCTCCCTCTTCTCCTCCTTTTTCTCCCTTTCCTCCTTCTCCTTTTTCTCTCTTTTCTCCCTTTCCTCCCTCTCCTCCTCCTTTTTCTCCCTTTCCTCCTTCTCCTTTTTCTCTCTTTCCTCCTTCTCTTCTTTAACTCCTTCCTCATTTATCTTAGCAATTTTTGATATCAATATTTTCACAGCATTCATTCTTTCTTTATTTTCCTCTTCGGTGAGTTGAGATTTATCTTCTTGCTGTAATACATCCACTCTTTTTTGAATCGCTCTGATTTCCATCTCCCTCTCCCCCCTCTCTCTTTGTTCCCTCTCCTCCTTCTCTCTTTTCTCTCTTTTCTCCTTCTCTTCTTCAACTCCTTCCTCATCCCTTGCTACCCTTGAGTTTAAACCCCAAAGAATATTATACATATACTCATCTGGATTTTGAGATATTCTTGTATCTATAATTATTTTTCTCATAATAGGATACCAATAAGATTTGTTGACGATTTCTAAAAGAGTTTTATATTTCATAACTTTGAGAAGTTCATTTTTATTTAATATTTTAAACAAGTCTCTATTTGTGGGTTTAACAATATCAGTATAAGGCCAGTTTTTTATGACAAAATTCCCATGTATATGCTCCAAATCATAAGGTATGTAATACCGAGCACCCTTTTCTTGTAGGTATCCTTGAATACAAAAATTATAATTCTCTTGTAGTCTTCTTCCTGCCATTTATGTATCAGAAATATATGTGAGATTAATATTATGACAGGTAATACCACCCCATCTTCCCACTACCAAATCGGTTTGTATTCCTCGGCTTTCTATCCTTATCTCATTACCTTCCTTCTTTGTCATGCGAACCATCGCTATACTATCATATATTTTTATTTTCTTAAAATCACGTATTTGTTGTTTACTAATTGTACTTCCACATAAATCCTTATCTTCACCAAGTGGATAATATTCTTCTTTACGAGACTGATTTAAATCATGTAGGTCTTCTATGTTTATTGAAAAAGACCAATTATACCCTAAATCAGGCATATCATACCCCCATTTATTAATTCGCATATTAACTAAATGTCCTTCTTTATAAAATTTAATTGTAAGCAGGTAGTTAAATTCAATGAGGAAAGGTGTATGGTCAGTATAACCAGGTGTTGTGGTTGTAAATTTTACTTGTTTCACAAAACGTGCTGTTTTCTTTAAAGATATATATTGTGATAAATCACTGAATCTAATCAAGTCATTCGCATCTGTAGGGTTTGGATAATTGATTAATTTATAAGTATTCTTCATATTAATATTTTTACTTACACTATATTTTTGTCGTTCAGCCTGTGCCTTTGTATAATAATTTGATAAATCAATATCCTGAGAGGATTTTCCAAAGATAGAACCATCTTTTCCAACATAGGTCATTTATATTAGATAAAAAATGATATCATAAAAATTTTCATTATTGTTGAGTTGAAATAATACATATAAACATAATTGGCCACAACATTTAGAATTAATTTCTTGAACTTGGAATGTTTGATAAACACCATTCTGTAAGAATTGTATTACTTCAACAGGTGGTGGCATACCATAACTATCAAAATAATATTTATCCTGACTATTATGAATACAAACCCAATGAGAACCATTCTGTGTGTCTAAATTCATAATAATATTCTTTGTATTCTTATTTATATGTGTTAATTCATCTCTCATACAAATAACCACATTATCAATTTTTAGTGTTTTACAATACTTAGCTAGTTCTATATTTGACGTTGTATTCTTTCCAAATTGTTTAAACCATTTATCCATTTATTTATGAGAAAGATACAATCCATTACCCCGTTTAGTTAGTTTAACACCCGCTTGAGCGATAGAGGAAAGCATATCTCCAACCAACAATCTAGCTTTATCAGGTAGACTTTCAAGTTTTTGAGCAAAATCTACAATTACACCACTTCCACTAATTTGTTTCTCCAACTCCTTGTTATGTCTTTCCAATTCTTTTTGAGCTTTTAGTTGTGCCTTCCTTTCGTTAGCAGTTTTTACCGCTGCTGAAATACCACCAGTCAATGCTCCCGCCGCACTTAAACCAGCAAATAAAGGAATTAGAAACGGGAGAAATCCTCCTCTTGACTCGTCTATTGAATATTTCTTTAACATAGGTTTCGTCATTTTAATTTTAAGTGATCCAACATCATTTAGTGTTTTTACTTGTGTGTGTGTGAGTAAAACATCAATTCTTACAGCTCCTTTTCTTTGAATTGTATTAACATTAATAATACAAGGCTTTTGATTTTGAATACAAGATGTTAATTTATTAAGATTGATTTGATTAACATATACCCCAACCATTTATTTATGAGAAAAAACCTATGTGATATTAATCATAACACCATTATCTGTATTAATCTGTAATTCTGTTTCCTCCAAAAGCAAACAATATGCATTAACCTCTTCACTCTCCCCTCTTTCAATGTATAGAGAAGTATCCACTCGATTAGACTTTATAGTTTCCTTTTGAGAACTCAGGTCAATTGCGTAGATTGTATAAAGTTTTTGAAATGCAACCATATCCAAAATAGGATCATTATTACCATTACTTTCACACACCTTTTGGTAGGACTTGTAGGCTTCCGCATAATCATTTTTTTCCCAATCAATTTCCAATCTATCTCGCGGATAAAATGTGCCATCAAGAGAAACCCGAAGTTGTTTCACCTTTGCATTATCACTCAGGGCATTATTCTTATTAGTACCGTCCTCTCCATCTGGTTTTTTAAAAATGAGCCAGAGGTATCGTGGCTTTCCTTGAAGAACACCTAAATTCCAAGTGTAGGTAGTGTGTTCCAGTTTAACGTGTTGACATCTTCTTTTAAGGTATGATACATTTAGCGGTTTCTTTGAGTTAAGTCTTCTATTTAACATCTCTTCCGTTTTAAGATTAGGAGTATATTCACTGATATACCAACACAAATCATTAATAACAAATTTATTATTTTCTCCAAAAGCATTTTCATCCCCAAAAAGCAATCTATTTACATTATCATTCCTTTGTAGTTGAAATCTAATTTTAAGCCCATACAAAACTTTATCATAATCACAAAATCCAAATATACCTTTCAGAGGTACTGCTACGGTAAAACTATTCTCAGCTTTTGCGTCATCATTATACATTGACTTCCTTTGACTATAACCAGGGTCTGCGTTTGTACCCGTTGACATATCAGGAATAAAACCCTCAACAGCTCCCTTACCCATTCTATCACTAAACGAATATAGTGTAAATTTCATCATTTCAGATGTAGCAGAGACATAATCAACCGCTTCAACCTCTTGTGTTCCAATATACAGGCGGACACTGTCAAACATTTTCCAGAAGAAATCATTTACGAGTGTAGCATTAGTATTATTCGCAGCCTTAGTGAATTTAAATTTACACAGCAAGAAACTATCAGCTATATTCAAGTAAGTTTGTTGATTATTTATTTCAAAACTTTTTGTTCCGTTTGAATTCCAGTCTGTTCCTGTTATAGCATTTACCTTAAAATAGTCTTCCTTTTTAGTGGAGTTTGAAATGATAATCGTATCATCCAAATCATAGATACTATCAATCGCTTCCATACTTGTATTTATATAGCATTAAAATTGTTGAAACCCTGACCCAAGTATTTTAATGATTTTTTGTCGTTCTTGTGAAGATAGTTGAGTTTTACCTTTTTTTATTTCTTTGATTGCTTGTAATTTATGAGACTCCTTTTGAGCATCTTTTATACTCTTTATAGCACCCGCAACGGAGCCCACGGCAGAAGCAGTTGAACCAATTAGGTCTTTATGTTTAAGGATGGTTGAACCAATACCCATTAGAGTATCAATTATCCCATCTCCTTTATTTCGAAATTGATGACCTACACCTCGTTGTCTCTTAGGTTTATAGTATCCTCTACCCACATACCTTGTATAGTCTGGTGAAAGGAACATGCCCTCCCCTGTAATTATTTTATATTTTCCCAACTCGTGTTTTCTCACAATAACCATTATTTATTTATTGAAAAACTTCACGTAGGTGAATTCTGATGGATATAATTTCATCATTAAAGGATATCATACGATTATCTTGGTCGGTTATCCTAAAACTTACTCTGTATATGGTTTTTCCTGACACAGGTAAATAGACAAGATTTTTTGGTTCCATATTAAATTTATAACCAATCGGGGTTGAGTATGCACTGAATGAAAATATTGTATTTGTTCTTATTCCATCGTTATAAGCACCATCAATCAAATCACAATGAATTAATACTGAATTTATACCGGAGGATATTTGGATAACATTATCACTGTAAAACGTCCCGTTATTTTCAATCATTTTTGAAGAGAAACCCAATAGCTCTCTAAACGAATTTTCAATCGTGAAATCAACTTTATAATTATTTTTAAGTTTAATAGTTGATTTTGAAGTGTGTTTTTGAATATCTATTACAATATTTTTTGGTTCATCACCTTTTTCTTTCATAAGGCGAGAGACTTCTGAAGATATTTGAGAAATCTCGTAAGCTCCAGGTGAAACGGTTATAGTTTTATATCCACTTCCTGGATTATAACTAAACTTGTTGTTTTTCTCTGTGATATTAAAAAGGGTATTGTAAGTTTCCATTGACAACAAAGATGCCTCATATGAGGTAAGGGGGTCAAGTTGTAGTGGGTAAGGGAATGAAGCTGTGTAATCGCTCGTTGTGAAATTAAAACTAAGAATTGTGCTTCTCATCTTATTTAATATCTAATAAAATATCTTTGTATTGACATTTATTAATTATTTTCATATTCATCAACTGATCTAAAATGGCTGAGGATTCATTAAAACAATTGTTGTTTCCAGCCTTCTTACTACCTAACAACAATAATAGCCTATTAACTAATTGTGATGGGTCATTTGGAAGAAAACTAACACCCGAACCAAGCTTACTTAAAGCATCAATAATATGTTTCTCCTTCTCATTCTTCTTACTTTTACCAGCAACAGAAACTCCATAATCAAGTGCATTTAGCAACTCAATATATACCCTATCTTCCTCTCTTTCCATATCAAGTGGTTCCTCAAAATATTTTGAACCGCTGAATCCGGGGTTTGTTAGAAGAAACATTAATCTTGGAGTTAATTTAACATTTGGTTGAGTAGAACTCAAGAACATCAATTCATCATTAAATATCAATACCTTTTCTTCCACAAGATGAAACACTGCTGGTTCTTCTGTTGGAATGAGACCTGCTCTGGTTTTTGAACCCGCCGAATATTCATTGTTTTGAAGAGCTTCCACAACATAATTAGGGGGTTGATTTACCTCCTCAAGTTTCCGAAATAATCCCTCGTCATCATATTCTAATTCACCAAGTTCTTGTTTTGTTATCTGACTAAAATCTTTGAGCATTTGAAGTTTTTTCGGAGTAAATTCTACCGTGGGAACTGTAGGTGAGTGTTGAGTTTTCAAAAGTGGTTTAAAGAATTTCTCTTGTTTTCTTTCAAAGGCTTCTTCACCAGTTAGTTTCTGTCTCCGTTTCTTCTTTATCTCTTCCTGTTGTTTAACAACTTTTGAAACTAATTGTTGATGTTCCTTAAACTTTCTTTCTCTTTCTTCAGTATTCATTTTCTGTATTTATTTATTGAAAAATATCATTTAGTATCTCATCTTGTTTCACAACAATATATTTATATTTTCCAATCGTGTGTTTCATATAATTTTCAAATTCTTTTTTACTACATAACGTAGAGCAATTATCTCTCCAAAAATTATTTACATCTATTGAATTTAACTTAAATAAAATAAAAGTATTGGCATTGTTTCTTATTGAGCGTCGAGGGAGTTGAAAATATGATTGACTAAGATATATACAATTACAAGAAGAATGTCTCCCTCTTGTATAGTAGCTATCCATTACTGTTTGGTTTCTCTCATTAACACAATCATCAAAGATGACGAGGTTCTTTTTTGATTTATCTAAATCTTGAGGTGAAGGTATATCATCCGTATTATCACTGAGAATACAAGTTATGGGTTTCGATTTTGATTTCTGTGTATCACAAAATAATTGTATTATATCTTCAATATTATAATCATTCAGTTTGTTTTGAAGTTTAAATAAACCGATAATGTCTTCCTTTTTAAGACCTGCATTAAAACCCTGTGAGAGTAGTTGATACTCGGGTTGAAAACTTGACTTTGTAAAAATTATTAAATTATCATAATCTAAAAAATTAGGACCAAGGAGCATCTTTAAAAGTAAACAGGTTTTCCCACATCCGCTTGAACCAACTATTAGACATCTCAATGAATTTGGAATGTTTTTATGGTTATTAAATTTTATCTTATTTTCCCAAACGGGTAAAAAATCATTCATTTATATATTTGGAAAACAAGTCATCCAACTTTTTTTGAGCTATTTTAGAAACTCTATATTTTATCCTGAGTTCTGGTTTAATTTCAAAATAATTCATTATTTTATTTATGTAGTATCTTGTATTAACATTTCCATTAAAATTATTTTGAATAATAAATATCATTAAACCCTTATACATTTCCTCAATACAAAGAGTCTCTTTCCTTGTAAGAAATGGTGTATTATCACCATAATGCTTAACATTCATCTCTCTTATTAATCTTGTAAAGTAATTCATTTTTGGTTCTAATTTAAAAGAGTTATATGTTTTTTTATATTTCTTATTATCATTAATTAGAATATAATCACAGAATAAACATTGCTTATATGAATCCTCATCATTAAGCCCCACTCTATCACAAGCCGGACAATTCTCTAATTTATCATATGGAGAGTCTGGAAATTCTAAATATCCTTCAGAACTTATCATATTTATGTGGTAAATTTTTACTTAAACTAAACGCAAGTTTATTCATTAATAAATACAATGTTTCAAAGCACAAAAGACAAATTTCAATCAATCTCTACTTCGGTGGAAGATATAGAAAAATATGTCAAAGATGTTAAATTGAACAAAGATAAATATGGAAATTTTTGGGTAAAACCAGTTATGGAAAATAACATGAGCCCCTCTATTTCATTTAAAGGAAGAGCTCTAACTATACCTGGAAAGACATCCATTAAAGTAAATCTAACAAAAGTTTCTCCTCTACTCCTGGCAATTTATTCAAAGCTTGAAAAAGTGATTGACCACGATACTTTGAAAAAGAATGATAAGACCATTAATAATTCTAGAGGAGACATTTGTATTTTCTTTAATAATCCAAAGGGTGTAGATCTAAGTAAAATGAATGATGTTAATATTTCTGGTGAAATGTCATTTCGTTCTATGATAGTTAGAGATTATTTAAAGATAACTTTTGATATAAAAATTGTAGAGATTGAATCTGTTAATGAAAGAAAGTATATAGATATTGATGGGAATATTTTTCTTGCTAATTAAATATGAGTCAATACAGCAGTGAAGATTTTACTATTTCATTGAACTCGGACGATAGTGATGATAGTATTTCATTGAACTTGGACGATGGTGATGATAGTATTTCATTGAACACAGATGATAGTTATGATACTAATAGTTTGTGCTCAAATGATAGTTATGAGAGTAGCTTTATTGATGACTCTGAGTATGATTCTGAGTATTCATGTGATAGTTATGACTTAGATGATTCTGAGTGAAAAAGTGTTTTAGTTTAAGCACAGTGATATATATAAAACGGAGCTGTAAAGCTCAAAAGTGTTTTATTTTAAGCACAGTGATATATATAAAACACCACGTTTTCTCACGCTATAAATATGGTTTATTGTGATACTTGCGAGAAGGAAGTAAAATATTATAAACAACATATTCTCACCGCAAAACATACATACAACATTTTAAACAAACTTTCCCCTCTTCCACCTGAAACAAAACACTGTTCTACATGTAATAAAAATATCCTCAAGAAAGGCTTCAAAATACATCTTAAAACAAATCTACATTTATCAAATTTTATCACAACTAAAAACTCTGATGGAGCATTCAAAGGACATATTAAAATAAGAGTCTTTAACTTCAAACCTCCTGAACCAGAGTCTATAGTTGATGCTGTAGAAATAGTTAAACCTGCTGTTCAAACGTTGATTGAAAAAACACTAAAGGAAATGAAACCACTTAAATTTTATATGGGAGTAAAATTAGAAATGACAAAGGATGAAGGAGTTATAGATGCACCATACATGAGAACTGAGCCACACTTTATATCTTCATATCAAGATTTTAAAACATCAGGAGTCTATGATGAACTTATTAAACAAGAGCAAGATGTGGATAATTCAATCGTAGGAAGTGGATTCAATATAGGAAAAATTATTTACATAGACATTCATATTCTTAAATCAGATCCTCTAAAAGCTTCTTCTTACATTGATTTACCCAGTGTTATCAAAAATAGAAAAGCAGTTATCAATATCAAAAATAAAGACAATAAATGTTTTCTCTGGTCTATTTTAGCACACTTACATCCTCCACATTTTCATGATGAAAGAGTATCTCATTATAAAAAATATGAGAATACATTAAATACGAAAGATCTAAAGTTTCCGATGACTTTAAATGATATTCCTAAATTTGAAAAGATGAATAATTTATCAGTTAATGTTTATGGTCTAACAGAAACAAACAACATTCAGGTTTTAAAGCTTTCTGACAATTGTAAACAAACTCATATTAATCTTCTATATTTTAATTCAGACGAAAATTCACATTATACATACATCAAAGATATTGCTAAATTAATAAAACCACAAGTCTGTAAGAGAACAAATAAAATATATATTTGTTTGCGTTGTCTTAACTTCTTCAATTCACAAGAAAGATTAGATAAACATTCAAATTATTGTGGCGAACATAAATCAACGGTAATCAATATGCCTAAAGAAGGCTCAAAGATCACATTCAAAGATGAAAATAAAAAGATCAAACATCCATTTGTTATATATGCTGATTTTGAAAGTATTTTAGAAAAAATTGATACTGCTTCTCAAGATCCAAAAGAATCATACACAAATAAATATCAAAAACATACTCCTTGTGGTTTTTGTTATTATATCAAATCATCCGTTGGTGATAAATATAACAAGTTAGAGATGTATAGAGGCTCAAATACCCCAGAGGAGTTTGTGAAACGACTAGAAAAAGACTGTGTTCGATTAACCAAGATAATGAGAGAAACCAATAAACCAATGTCCTTAACAAGTAAAGAAAAAAGGGAATTTATAAAAAACAATGTCTGTCATATTTGTGAGGAGAAAATTGGTAAAGGTCTAAAGGTTAGAGACCATTGTCATCTCACTGGTAAATATAGAGGTCCGGCTCATCAAAGTTGTAATATTAATTATCAACTCCCCTCTTTCATTCCTGTCTTTCTTCATAACAACGCTCATTATGATACACATCTATTTATCAAGGAACTCTCAAAGACTTCTGGAAGTATCTCAGCAATTCCAAACACGGATCAGAAATACATTTCATTCACAAAAACAATTCACACATCTCCTATTACTCATATCAGATTTCTTGATACATTTAAATTCATGGCAAGTCCATTGGTTAACTTGGTTCAAAATCTAAAAGAGTTTCCATGTCTTTCAGAGTATTTTTTAGATAAAGATTTTCTAACACAAAAGGGAATTTACCCCTATGACTATATGGACTCATTTGAGAGATTCAATGAAACACAACTTCCTTCAAAAGAAAATTTCTATAACAAATTAAATAATAGTCATATATCTGATAAAGATTATGTACACGCACAAAATGTTTGGGAAAAATATAACATCAAGAATCTTGGCGAGTATCACGATTTGTATCTCAAAACTGATGTGCTTTTATTGGCCGATGTATTTGAAGCCTTTAGATCTGTTTGTCGCACTGGATATGGATTGGATCCTGCTCACTACTACACAGCACCTGGATTGGCCTGGAGTGCGATGTTGAAAATGACAAAACAAGATTTGGATTTGATAACCGATGTTGATATGCTTTTGATGATTGAAAAGGCAAAAAGAGGTGGAATTTCACAAGTCTGCTCGAGTAGATACGCAAAAGCAAATAACAAATATCTTCCAAATTATGATCCAACGAAAGAGAGTTCTTACTTGATGTACTATGACGCGAACAACCTGTATGGCTGGGCAATGTCTCAGGCTCTTCCTTATGGAAAACTTAGATGGGTAAAGGAAAAAGACTACAAAAACGTTTTACAAGATGTATGTATCTCTACACAAAAAGAATTGGATGAAGAAAAAGTTGGTTATTATTTTGAAATTGATTTAAAATATCCAGAGGAACTCCATAACCTACACAAAGATCTCCCATTTGCTTGTGAGAAAGAAAGTCCAAAGAAAGAATGGTTGAGTGATTATCAACGATCGTTTGATATAGGTGAATCAACAGAAAAATTACTTACTACATTATATAACAAGAAAAATTATGTTCTACACCAAAGAAATTTGCGACAATATTTATCAAAAGGTCTAAGAGTAGAGAAGATCCATAGGGTTCTAAAGTTCAATCAAAGTCATTGGTTAAAGGGGTACATTGATTTTAATACACAAAGAAGAACAGAGTCAAAAACAGATTTTGAGAAAGACTTTTATAAATTGATGAATAATGCGGTCTTTGGTAAGACTATGGAGAATGTGAGGAAAAGACAAAATATCAGACTATCAACATCTTGGGAACAAGCATCAAAATTAATTAATAGACCGAGTTTTACTCGAGCTGAGGTCTTTACTGAGAACTTTTGTGCGATCCATTTGATTAAAGAGAGTATTGAAATGAACAAACCTATTTATATTGGAACAACAATTCTTGATTTATCAAAGTCATTAATGTATGATTACTTTTATAATAACTTGAGGAAGAAATATCAAAATGATGTTAATCTACTTTATATGGATACAGATAGTTTTATTTTGAAAATTAATACCAACGATGTTTATTCAGACATGAAAAGAGACATTAATATCTATGACACGAGTAATTACAGTCCAGAGAGTGAGTTGTTCTCTTCTAAAAATAAAAAGGTGATTGGAAAGTTCAAGGATGAATTAGGAGGAAATGTTATGAGTGAATTTGTGGGATTGAGGTCAAAGGCTTATGCTTATAAATACATTGTGAATAACGTTGAAAAGACTGATAAGAAGTTAAAAGGTGTAAAGAAAAATGTCATTAAAGAAACAATAAACTTTAAGGATTATTATAACTGTTTAACAACAAAGAAAGAAGAGTTTAGAAAGATTAATGGAATAAGAAGTTATAAACATCAATTATATTCAGAAGAGATAAATAAGAAAGCATTGGGGGCTTTTGATGATAAGAGGTTTATTTTAGAAAATGGAATTGATAGTCTCCCTTATGGTTATATAAGTATATAAGTGATAAGATATATATATAAGTGATAAGATATATATAAGTGATAAGATATACATAAGTGATAAGATATATATAAGTGATAAGATATATATAAGTGATAAGTTAAAAAGGGGGGGGGGGGGGGGGGGGTTGGGGATTTTAACGGGCTACCGCCGCCTTTTTTACTATTATATAAATGATAGAACCAAGTATCAACCAGACTAAAGAGTGGAGGTGTAATCAACCTTGGTATATAAATGGAAAACATAATGAATGTGAAAAATATCAAATAGGTATAATTGAAAAGGCAACTGGTAAAAAAGTTCACAAAACAAATAAGAGAATTAATTTAAATACCGGTGAATTGGGTAAAAAAGATGGAAATATTTTTGAGTGGACGGAAAACTTTGATGGTTGTCAGGAAAATATATACTTTAATTTAAAAATGGTATGTGGCACTGGAGGCGCTCAAATAAGAACATTGAGGGAGGTTTACCATTTTATCTTAGCTCAGTTAAAATATCTTAATAAAGAACCAAACTCAAACATATTTTTTGTTAATATATTAGATGGTGAAGAGAGTTGTAGGAGAATTAAATTATTTCCCACGCATAAACAAATATTTGTAGGGTCGTTGTTTGAGTGGGTTATATTCACCAGATGATATTAAGAGTAAAAGGTTAAAAGGTTCATAAGGTCAGAAGGATCACAGGTGTTTAAGTGGTCTAATGAATAAGGATAACATGTCAAAAGGTTAGAAGGTTCGTAAAGAACAGGGTGAGAGAAATAGAGGTCTTTAGGGGCAATGAGGGAGGGAAAGAATTAATATGGAAGTGAATGGGTCAATGTTTGAGTGGGTCAAATATTAATCTGCCAGATGATATGTAGAAGAAGGATGATAGGTCTATAAGAGAAAACAAATATTTGTAGTGTTTGAGTGGTCTAATGAACAACATTAAGGATAGGTACTACAGACAAAAGGTTCATAAAGATGAGGGTGGGAGAAATAGAGGTGTTTATGATTTTTGAAAAAGACAAGGGGGTAAATGACATTAGATAGGGATTTCCCATGTTAAACGGAGGTGTCCCAGAAGCAACATTATTACACTACTCATCTTCTTTTAAGGTATGATACATTTAGCGGTTTCTTTGAGTTAAGTCTTCTATTTAACATCTCTTCCGTTTTAAGATTAGGAGTATATTCACTGATATACCAACACAAATCATTAATAACAAATTTATTATTTTCTCCAAAAGCATTTTCATCCCCAAAAAGCAATCTATTTACATTATCATTCCTTTGTAGTTGAAATCTAATTTTAAGCCCATACAAAACTTTATCATAATCACAAAATCCAAATATACCTTTCAGAGGTACTGCTACGGTAAAACTATTCTCAGCTTTTGCGTCATCATTATACATTGACTTCCTTTGACTATAACCAGGGTCTGCGTTTGTACCCGTTGACATATCAGGAATAAAACCCTCAACAGCTCCCTTACCCATTCTATCACTAAACGAATATAGTGTAAATTTCATCATTTCAGATGTAGCAGAGACATAATCAACCGCTTCAACCTCTTGTGTTCCAATATACAGGCGGACACTGTCAAACATTTTCCAGAAGAAATCATTTACGAGTGTAGCATTAGTATTATTCGCAGCCTTAGTGAATTTAAATTTACACAGCAAGAAACTATCAGCTATATTCAAGTAAGTTTGTTGATTATTTATTTCAAAACTTTTTGTTCCGTTTGAATTCCAGTCTGTTCCTGTTATAGCATTTACCTTAAAATAGTCTTCCTTTTTAGTGGAGTTTGAAATGATAATCGTATCATCCAAATCATAGATACTATCAATCGCTTCCATACTTGTATTTATATAGCATTAAAATTGTTGAAACCCTGACCCAAGTATTTTAATGATTTTTTGTCGTTCTTGTGAAGATAGTTGAGTTTTACCTTTTTTTATTTCTTTGATTGCTTGTAATTTATGAGACTCCTTTTGAGCATCTTTTATACTCTTTATAGCACCCGCAACGGAGCCCACGGCAGAAGCAGTTGAACCAATTAGGTCTTTATGTTTAAGGATGGTTGAACCAATACCCATTAGAGTATCAATTATCCCATCTCCTTTATTTCGAAATTGATGACCTACACCTCGTTGTCTCTTAGGTTTATAGTATCCTCTACCCACATACCTTGTATAGTCTGGTGAAAGGAACATGCCCTCCCCTGTAATTATTTTATATTTTCCCAACTCGTGTTTTCTCACAATAACCATTATTTATTTATTGAAAAACTTCACGTAGGTGAATTCTGATGGATATAATTTCATCATTAAAGGATATCATACGATTATCTTGGTCGGTTATCCTAAAATTTACTCTGTATATGGTTTTTCCTGACACAGGTAAATAGACAAGATTTTTTGGTTCCATATTAAATTTATAACCAATCGGGGTTGAGTATGCACTGAATGAAAATATTGTATTTGTTCTTATTCCATCGTTATAAGCACCATCAATCAAATCACAATGAATTAATACTGAATTTATACCGGAGGATATTTGGATAACATTATCACTGTAAAACGTCCCGTTATTTTCAATCTTTTTTGAAGAGAAACCCAATAGCTCTCTAAACGAATTTTCAATCGTGAAATCAACTTTATAATTATTTTTAAGTTTAATAGTTGATTTTGAAGTGTGTTTTTGAATATCTATTACAATATTTTTTGGTTCATCACCTTTTTCTTTCATAAGGCGAGAGACTTCTGAAGATATTTGAGAAATCTCGTAAGCTCCAGGTGAAACGGTTATAGTTTTATATCCACTTCCTGGATTATAACTAAACTTGTTGTTTTTCTCTGTGATATTAAAAAGGGTATTGTAAGTTTCCATTGACAACAAAGATGCCTCATATGAGGTAAGGGGGTCAAGTTGTAGTGGGTAAGGGAATGAAGCTGTGTAATCGCTCGTTGTGAAATTAAAACTAAGAATTGTGCTTCTCATCTTATTTAATATCTAATAAAATATCTTTGTATTGACATTTATTAATTATTTTCATGTTCATCAACTGATCTAAAATGGCTGAGGATTCATTAAAACAATTGTTGTTTCCAGCCTTCTTACTACCTAACAACAATAATAGCCTATTAACTAATTGTGATGGGTCATTTGGAAGAAAACTAACACCCGAACCAAGCTTACTTAAAGCATCAATAATATGTTTCTCCTTCTCATTCTTCTTACTTTTACCAGCAACAGAAACTCCATAATCAAGTGCATTTAGCAACTCAATATATACCCTATCTTCCTCTCTTTCCATATCAAGTGGTTCCTCAAAATATTTTGAACCGCTGAATCCGGGGTTTGTTAGAAGAAACATTAATCTTGGAGTTAATTTAACATTTGGTTGAGTAGAACTCAAGAACATCAATTCATCATTAAATATCAATACCTTTTCTTCCACAAGATGAAACACTGCTGGTTCTTCTGTTGGAATGAGACCTGCTCTGGTTTTTGAACCCGCCGAATATTCATTGTTTTGAAGAGCTTCCACAACATAATTAGGGGGTTGATTTACCTCCTCAAGTTTCCGAAATAATCCCTCGTCATCATATTCTAATTCACCAAGTTCTTGTTTTGTTATCTGACTAAAATCTTTGAGCATTTGAAGTTTTTTCGGAGTAAATTCTACCGTGGGTACTGTAGGTGAGTGTTGAGTTTTCAAAAGTGGTTTAAAGAATTTCTCTTGTTTTCTTTCAAAGGCTTCTTCACCAGTTAGTTTCTGTCTCCGTTTCTTCTTTATCTCTTCCTGTTGTTTAACAACTTTTGAAACTAATTGTTGATGTTCCTTAAACTTTCTTTCTCTTTCTTCAGTATTCATTTTCTGTATTTATTTATTGAAAAATATCATTTAGTATCTCATCTTGTTTCACAACAATATATTTATATTTTCCAATCGTGTGTTTCATATAATTTTCAAATTCTTTTTTACTACATAACGTAGAGCAATTATCTCTCCAAAAATTATTTACATCTATTGAATTTAACTTAAATAAAATAAAAGTATTGGCATTGTTTCTTATTGAGCGTCGAGGGAGTTGAAAATATGATTGACTAAGATATATACAATTACAAGAAGAATGTCTCCCTCTTGTATAGTAGCTATCCATTACTGTTTGGTTTCTCTCATTAACACAATCATCAAAGATGACGAGGTTCTTTTTTGATTTATCTAAATCTTGAGGTGAAGGTATATCATCCGTATTATCACTGAGAATACAAGTTATGGGTTTCGATTTTGATTTCTGTGTATCACAAAATAATTGTATTATATCTTCAATATTATAATCATTCAGTTTGTTTTGAAGTTTAAATAAACCGATAATGTCTTCCTTTTTAAGACCTGCATTAAAACCCTGTGAGAGTAGTTGATACTCGGGTTGAAAACTTGACTTTGTAAAAATTATTAAATTATCATAATCTAAAAAATTAGGACCAAGGAGCATCTTTAAAAGTAAACAGGTTTTCCCACATCCGCTTGAACCAACTATTAGACATCTCAATGAATTTGGAATGTTTTTATGGTTATTAAATTTTATCTTATTTTCCCAAACGGGTAAAAAATCATTCATTTATATATTTGGAAAACAAGTCATCCAACTTTTTTTGAGCTATTTTAGAAACTCTATATTTTATCCTGAGTTCTGGTTTAATTTCAAAATAATTCATTATTTTATTTATGTAGTATCTTGTATTAACATTTCCATTAAAATTATTTTGAATAATAAATATCATTAAACCCTTATACATTTCCTCAATACAAAGAGTCTCTTTCCTTGTAAGAAATGGTGTATTATCACCATAATGCTTAACATTCATCTCTCTTATTAATCTTGTAAAGTAATTCATTTTTGGTTCTAATTTAAAAGAGTTATATGTTTTTTTATATTTCTTATTATCATTAATTAGAATATAATCACAGAATAAACATTGTTTATATGAATCCTCATCATTAAGCCCCACTCTATCACAAGCCGGACAATTCTCTAATTTATCATATGGAGAGTCTGGAAATTCTAAATATCCTTCAGAACTTATCATATTTATGTGGTAAATTTTTACTTAAACTAAACGCAAGTTTATTCATTAATAAATACAATGTTTCAAAGCACAAAAGACAAATTTCAATCAATCTCTACTTCGGTGGAAGATATAGAAAAATATGTCAAAGATGTTAAATTGAACAAAGATAAATATGGAAATTTTTGGGTAAAACCAGTTATGGAAAATAACATGAGCCCCTCTATTTCATTTAAAGGAAGAGCTCTAACTATACCTGGAAAGACATCCATTAAAGTAAATCTAACAAAAGTTTCTCCTCTACTCCTGGCAATTTATTCAAAGCTTGAAAAAGTGATTGACCACGATACTTTGAAAAAGAATGATAAGACCATTAATAATTCTAGAGGAGACATTTGTATTTTCTTTAATAATCCAAAGGGTGTAGATCTAAGTAAAATGAATGATGTTAATATTTCTGGTGAAATGTCATTTCGTTCTATGATAGTTAGAGATTATTTAAAGATAACTTTTGATATAAAAATTGTAGAGATTGAATCTGTTAATGAAAGAAAGTATATAGATATTGATGGGAATATTTTTCTTGCTAATTAAATATGAGTCAATACAGCAGTGAAGATTTTACTATTTCATTGAACTCGGACGATAGTGATGATAGTATTTCATTGAACTTGGATGATGGTGATGATAGTATTTCATTGAACACAGATGATAGTTATGATACTAATAGTTTGTGCTCAAATGATAGTTATGAGAGTAGCTTTATTGATGACTCTGAGTATGATTCTGAGTATTCATGTGATAGTTATGACTTAGATGATTCTGAGTGAAAAAGTGTTTTAGTTTAAGCACAGTGATATATATAAAACGGAGCTGTAAAGCTCAAAAGTGTTTTATTTTAAGCACAGTGATATATATAAAACACCACGTTTTCTCACGCTATAAATATGGTTTATTGTGATACTTGCGAGAAGGAAGTAAAATATTATAAACAACATATTCTCACCGCAAAACATACATACAACATTTTAAACAAACTTTCCCCTCTTCCACCTGAAACAAAACACTGTTCTACATGTAATAAAAATATCCTCAAGAAAGGCTTCAAAATACATCTTAAAACAAATCTACATTTATCAAATTTTATCACAACTAAAAACTCTGATGGAGCATTCAAAGGACATATTAAAATAAGAGTCTTTAACTTCAAACCTCCTGAACCAGAGTCTATAGTTGATGCTGTAGAAATAGTTAAACCTGCTGTTCAAACGTTGATTGAAAAAACACTAAAGGAAATGAAACCACTTAAATTTTATATGGGAGTAAAATTAGAAATGACAAAGGATGAAGGAGTTATAGATGCACCATACATGAGAACTGAGCCACACTTTATATCTTCATATCAAGATTTTAAAACATCAGGAGTCTATGATGAACTTATTAAACAAGAGCAAGATGTGGATAATTCAATCGTAGGAAGTGGATTCAATATAGGAAAAATTATTTACATAGACATTCATATTCTTAAATCAGATCCTCTAAAAGCTTCTTCTTACATTGATTTACCCAGTGTTATCAAAAATAGAAAAGCAGTTATCAATATCAAAAATAAAGACAATAAATGTTTTCTCTGGTCTATTTTAGCACACTTACATCCTCCACATTTTCATGATGAAAGAGTATCTCATTATAAAAAATATGAGAATACATTAAATACGAAAGATCTAAAGTTTCCGATGACTTTAAATGATATTCCTAAATTTGAAAAGATGAATAATTTATCAGTTAATGTTTATGGTCTAACAGAAACAAACAACATTCAGGTTTTAAAGCTTTCTGACAATTGTAAACAAACTCATATTAATCTTCTATATTTTAATTCAGACGAAAATTCACATTATACATACATCAAAGATATTGCTAAATTAATAAAACCACAAGTCTGTAAGAGAACAAATAAAATATATATTTGTTTGCGTTGTCTTAACTTCTTCAATTCACAAGAAAGATTAGATAAACATTCAAATTATTGTGGCGAACATAAATCAACGGTAATCAATATGCCTAAAGAAGGCTCAAAGATCACATTCAAAGATGAAAATAAAAAGATCAAACATCCATTTGTTATATATGCTGATTTTGAAAGTATTTTAGAAAAAATTGATACTGCTTCTCAAGATCCAAAAGAATCATACACAAATAAATATCAAAAACATACTCCTTGTGGTTTTTGTTATTATATCAAATCATCCGTTGGTGATAAATATAACAAGTTAGAGATGTATAGAGGCTCAAATACCCCAGAGGAGTTTGTGAAACGACTAGAAAAAGACTGTGTTCGATTAACCAAGATAATGAGAGAAACCAATAAACCAATGTCCTTAACAAGTAAAGAAAAAAGGGAATTTATAAAAAACAATGTCTGTCATATTTGTGAGGAGAAAATTGGTAAAGGTCTAAAGGTTAGAGACCATTGTCATCTCACTGGTAAATATAGAGGTCCGGCTCATCAAAGTTGTAATATTAATTATCAACTCCCCTCTTTCATTCCTGTCTTTCTTCATAACAACGCTCATTATGATACACATCTATTTATCAAGGAACTCTCAAAGACTTCTGGAAGTATCTCAGCAATTCCAAACACGGATCAGAAATACATTTCATTCACAAAAACAATTCACACATCTCCTATTACTCATATCAGATTTCTTGATACATTTAAATTCATGGCAAGTCCATTGGTTAACTTGGTTCAAAATCTAAAAGAGTTTCCATGTCTTTCAGAGTATTTTTTAGATAAAGATTTTCTAACACAAAAGGGAATTTACCCCTATGACTATATGGACTCATTTGAGAGATTCAATGAAACACAACTTCCTTCAAAAGAAAATTTCTATAACAAATTAAACAACAGTAATATATCTGATAAAGATTATGTACACGCACAAAATGTTTGGGAAAAATATAACATCAAGAATCTTGGCGAGTATCATGATTTGTATCTCAAAACTGATGTCCTTTTATTGGCCGATGTATTTGAAGCCTTTAGATCTGTTTGTCGCACTGGATATGGATTGGATCCTGCTCACTACTACACAGCACCTGGATTGGCCTGGAGTGCGATGTTGAAAATGACAAAACAAGATTTGGATTTGATAACCGATGTTGATATGCTTTTGATGATTGAAAAGGCAAAGAGAGGAGGAATTTCACAAGTCTGTTCAAAGAGATACGCAAAAGCAAATAACAAATATCTTCCAAATTATGAATCAACGAAAGAGAGTTCTTACTTGATGTACTATGACGCAAACAACCTGTATGGCTGGGCAATGTCTCAGGCTCTTCCTTATGGAAAACTTAGATGGGTAAAGGAAAAAGACTACAAAAAGGTTTTACAAGATGTATGTATCTCTACACAAAAAGAATTGGATGATTCAAAGGTTGGTTATTATTTTGAAATTGATTTAAAATATCCAGAGGAACTCCATAACCTACACAAAGATCTCCCATTTGCTTGTGAGAAAGAAAGTCCAAAGAAGGAGTGGTTAAGTGATTATCAACGATCATTTAATATAGGTGAATCAACAGAAAAATTACTTACTACATTATATAACAAGAAAAATTATGTTCTACACCAAAGAAATTTGCGACAATATTTATCAAAAGGTCTAAGAGTAGAGAAGATCCATAGGGTTCTAAAGTTCAATCAAAGTCATTGGTTAAGGGGGTACATTGATTTCAATACACAAAGAAGAACAGAGTCAAAAACCGATTTTGAGAAAGACTTTTATAAATTGATGAATAATGCGGTCTTTGGTAAGACCATGGAGAATGTGAGGAAAAGACAAAATATCAGACTATCAACATCTTGGGAACAAGCATCAAAATTAATTAATAGACCGAGTTTTACTAGAGCTGAGGTCTTTACTGAGAACTTTTGTGCGATCCATTTGGTTAAAGAGAGTATTGAAATGAACAAACCTATTTATATTGGAACAACAATTCTTGATTTATCAAAGTCATTAATGTATGATTACTTTTATAATAACTTGAGGAAGAAATATCAAAATGATGTTAATCTACTTTATATGGATACAGATAGTTTTATTTTGCAAATTAATACTGATGATGTTTATTCAGACATGAAAAAGGACATTAATATCTATGACACTAGTAATTACAGCCCAGAGAGTGAGTTGTTCTCCTCCAAAAATAAAAAGGTGATTGGAAAGTTCAAGGATGAATTAGGAGGAAATGTCATGAGTGAATTTGTGGGATTGAGGTCTAAGGCTTATGCTTATAAATATATTGTGAATAACGTTGAAAAAACTGATAAGAAGTTAAAAGGCATAAAGAAAAATGTCATAAAAGAAACAATAAACTTTAAGGATTATTATAACTGTTTAACAACAAAGAAAGAAGAGTTTAGAAAGATTAATGGAATAAGAAGTTATAAACATCAATTATTTTCAGAAGAGATGAATAAGAAAGCATTGGGGGCTTTTGATGATAAGAGGTTTATTTTAGAAAATGGAATTGATAGTCTCCCTTATGGTTATATAAGTATATAAGTGATAAGATATATATATAAGTGATAAGATATATATAAGTGATAAGATATACATAAGTGATAAGATATATATAAGTGATAAGATATATATAAGTGATAAGTTAAAAAGGGGGGGGGTTGGGGATTTTAACGGGCTACCGCCGCCTTTTTTACTATTATATAAATGATAGAACCAAGTATCAACCAGACTAAAGAGTGGAGGTGTAATCAACCTTGGTATATAAATGGAAAACATAATGAATGTGAAAAATATCAAATAGGTATAATTGA
The DNA here is from genome assembly GCF_964187855.1 of Myxine glutinosa. Taxonomy (NCBI): domain Eukaryota; kingdom Metazoa; phylum Chordata; class Myxini; order Myxiniformes; family Myxinidae; genus Myxine; species Myxine glutinosa. The sequence continues at coordinate 70,620 of NW_027617177.1, read as the reverse complement.
AAAGGCAACTGGTAAAAAAGTTCACAAAACAAATAAGAGAATTAATTTAAATACCGGTGAATTGGGTAAAAAAGATGGAAATATTTTTGAGTGGACGGAAAACTTTGATGGTTGTCAGGAAAATATATACTTTAATTTAAAAATGGTATGTGGCACTGGAGGCGCTCAAGCAAGAACATTGAGGGAGGTTTACCATTTTATCTTAGCTCAGTTAAAATATCTTAATAAAGAACCAAACTCAAACATATTTTTTGTTAATATATTAGATGGTGAAGAGAGTTGTAGGAGAATTAAATTATTTCCCACGCATAAACAAATATTTGTAGGGTCGTTGTTTGAGTGGGTTATATTCACCAGATGATATTAAGAGTAAAAGGTTAAAAGGTCCATGAGGTCAGAAGGATCACAGGTGTTTAAGTGGTCTAATGAATAAGGATAACATGTCAAAAGGTTAGAAGGTTCGTAAAGAACAGGGTGAGAGAAATATAGGTGTTTAGGGGCAATGAGGGAGGGAAAGAATTAATATGGAAGTGAATGGGTCAATGTTTGAGTGGGTCAAAGATTAATCTGCCAGATGATATGTAGAAGAAGGATGATAGGTCTATAAGAGAAAACAAATATTTGTAGTGTTTGAGTGGTCTAATGAACAACATTAAGGATAGGTACTACAGACAAAAGGTTCATAAAGATGAGGGTGGGAGAAATAGAGGTGTTTATGATTTTTGAAAAAGACAAGGGGGTAAATGACATTAGATAGGGATTTCCCATGTTAAACGGAGGTGTCCCAGAAGCAACATTATTACACTACTGATATACAGATGGAAAAGCCATTTTGAGAAAGGTTATACAAAAAAATGGACTAATGAATTATTTAAAATCGTTGATGTAATGGATACAGTCCCTTGGACCTACAAATTATATGATTTAAATGGAGAAGAAATCTTAGGGTCATTTTATTCACAGGAATTACAAAAAACAAAGCTGATAACCCTTGAAAATAATAAATAAATAAAAAAATGTAATGGGGATACGTTTTTAAATCTGTGAACCCCAAACACAGAATCCCACAACTTTTTAGTTGGGGCTTAACTTTTGTGTGTATAACGGGGATACGTTTTTAAATCTGTGAACCCCAAACACAGAATCCCACAACTTTTTAGTTGGGGCTTAACTTTTGTGTGTATCATGGGGATACGTTTTTAAATCTGTGAACCCCAAACACAGAATCCCACAACTTTTTAGTTGGGGCTTAACTTTTGTGTGTGTGTGAGTGGGTCATAATAATGTACAAACCCTAACCCAACCCCCACATTAAAACACCATATTTGTTAGTCAAAACAACTGAATCCATTACATCAACCATTAAAAAAAGTTCTTAACTCCATCTCTTTGTATGACCTTCCAATTCTATTTATCTTTTCCCAACTTTTTAAAAACAATTCAATGATAATATAAGATAAATGAGTCTGTGAGGTTTGACATTCATTCAAAAATTCACCTCACATCCAGAACGCTAACCCAACCCAATCCCTAACCCATCCCCATCCCTTACCCAACCCATCCCTAACCCTCACATTCAAAATCCCAACCCTAACCCAACCCATCCCTAACCCATTAACCCAACCCCATCCCTAACCCTCACATTCAAAATCCCAACCCTAACCCTAGCATAATCTTTTTTTCCTTTTCTTTTTTTAATACGTATTTCAATATTTTTTTTTAATGCTTTTTAATACGTATTTCAATATATATATTTTTCCTCTTCCTCCAATTCTGTCTTTCAAGGCTTTCAAGTTGGAAAAAGTAGAAATGGGAAGAAAGTATTTTCCAGCATCTTCTTCCCCGAACTTTCTTGATATTGCTGAAATACATGTAAAAAAGAAATATATTACTTATCTAATATTGAATGAAATAACATATACTTTAATTGATTATTAATCAACTGAACTTACCTTAAATCAAACGTCATTAAAGAAAGAACATTGTTCATTGCTTTAGAATCCAAAGAGCCTCCAAGGTAAAACTCTTTCGTTGGATTATCAAGGTAAAACTCGTTCTCTTGGTCATGGTCTTTAAACAAATCGATCATTTCACCCCAGGTTGTGGCAAAAGTGGTATTTTCATTTTGAATCTCAGATACAATTTCCTGTGAGAGAAAATAACAACGTATTAATTAATTATTTTTTACATTTAATACACAATTATTATATGTATATTAAAATAAAATATTACCTTCATTGATGAGAAATTTGAATCGAGTTTATCAAGGTGAAGGTTTAGCTCCACACAGCTAGAGTCTCCAAAACGAAACCAGTTTTCAAAGTCTCCAAGGTAAAACTCTTTTCCTAATTTTATGAAATTTAGTGAGTCTCCAAGGTAGGCTCCACAGTTAGAACCATCTAGGCAGACCTCATAATTTGTTTTTCCCAAATTTAGTGAGTCTCCAAGGTAGGCTCCACAGTTAGAACCATCTAGGCAGACCTCATAATTTGTTTTTCCCAAATTTAGTGAGTCTCCACGGTATAACTCTTTGGCTGGGTCATCAAGGTAGAACTCGTTCTGTGGGTCTTGGTTGTTCAAAAGGTCTTCAAACAAATCAATCATCATTTCACCCCAGGTTGTGGCAAAAGTGGTATTTTCATTTTGTATCTCAGATACAATTTCCTGTGAGAGAAAATAACAACGTATTAATTTAATACAATATTATTATTTATATAAATCAAGCTCTATGAATATTAAAAGAAACTTTGCTGACTCTTACACGAGTCTTATCTACAAAAAAAAAAACAAAAAAAAAAAAAAAAAAAAATACAAAAAAAAAAAATCCCCAAAAAAAAAAAAAATACAAAAAAAAAAAATACAAAAAAAAAATACAAAAAAAAAAAAAATACAAAAAAAAAATACAAAAAATACAAAAAAAAAATATACAAAAAAAAAAAAAAAAATTCCAAAAAAAAAAAAAAAAAAATACAAAAATATATATATATATACAAAAAAAAAAAATACAAAAAAAAAAATCCAAAAAAAAAAAAAAAAAACACAAAAAAAAATATACCAAAAAAAAAAAAAAATAATCCAAAAAAAAAAAAAAAATACAAAAAAAAAAATACAAAAAAAAAATAAAAAATAAATAAATAAATAAATAAACTTACCTCCATTGATAAGAGGTTCGAGTCCAGTTCATCAATCTGAAGGTTGAGCTCCACACAGGTAGTAGGACTCCAAGGAATGTCAAAGTTATCCAACTCCTTTTCAGCATAGTAGTCCATTCTCAAGTGAAGCAGAAAGTGTGTTTGAAAAGGCCTGTGTGGTTAGTGCCTTTTATAAGAAAGACTGGGTGTGTCATTTCCTGTGGAAATTCCCTTGGGCAAGTGTGGGCAAGTCTGGGCAAGTCTGGGCATGTCTTAACTGGAAATGATGTAATGTCTCAACAGAAAATGATGTAATGTTTCAACAGAAAATGATGTAATGTTTCAACAGAAAATGATGTAATGTTTCAACAGAAAATGATGTAATGTTTCAACAGAAAATGATGTAATGTTTCAACAGAAAATGATGTAATGTCTTAACTAAAAATAATGTAATGCTGGAGAGTTTATAAAGTGGGTGGGCTTTAGTAAAACGTGGGCGGGGCCTACCAAAACAGGGCGGGGATTAACAAAAAGTGGGCGGAGCTTAACAAAAGTGGGCGGAGCTTAGCAAAAAGTGGCGCGGAGCTTAACAAAAAGTGTGTGGCACAGGACCCGAACATAATCAATCATCAATGAACAACAATGATCATTGATAGTAAGAGAAAAAGGCCCATAAGACCAAGGGGGTCAGGAATAGAGGTGTTAAGGGGAAATGAAGAAAAGTGATGGTGAGAGGGAAAATTACATGGAAGTGAGAATGATCATAGGTTCATAAGGCTAGAAGGATTATAGGTTCATAAAGGAAGAAAATCATAGGTTCATAAGGCGAGAAGGATCATAGGTTCATAAGGTGAGAAGGATTATAGGTTCATAGAGGGAGAAATAGAGGTGTTTATGATTTTTGAAAAAGACAAGGGGTAAATGACATTAGATAGGGATTTCCCATGTTAAACGGAGGTGTCCCAGAAGCAACATTTATCACCTACTCACCAACACAAGTGCGAAAAGTGGTTTTTCAACACTAACACAAGTGCGAAAAGTGGTTTTTCCACACTAATACAAGTGCAAAAGTGGTTTCCTGCACCAACACAAGTGCGAAAAGTGGTTTTTCAACACTAACACAAGTGCGAAAAGTGGTTTTTCAACACTATCACAAGTGCAAAAAGTGTTTTTTCCACACTTATACAAGTGCAAAAGTGGTTTCCTGCACCAACACAAGTGTGAAAAGTGGTTTTTCAACACTAACACAAGTGCGAAAAGTGGTTTTTCAACACTATCACAAGTGCAAAAAGTGTTTTTTCCACACTAATACAAGTGCAAAAGTGGTTTCCTGCACCAACACAAGTGCGAAAAGTGGTTTTTCCACACTAACACAAGTGCGAAAAGTGGTTTTTCCACACTAATACAAGTGCAAAAGTGGTTTCCTGCACAAACACAAGTGCGAAAAGTGGTTTTTCAACACTAACACAAGTGCGAAAAGTGGTTTTTCAACACTAACACAAGTGCGAAAAGTGGTTTCTCAACACTATCACAAGTGCAAAAAGTGTTTTTTCCACACTAATACAAGTGCAAAAGTGGTTTCCTGCACCAACACAAGTGCGAAAAGTGGTTTTTCAACACTAACACAAGTGCGAAAAGTGGTTTTTCAACACTAACACAAGTGCGAAAAGTGGTTTTTCTACACTAACACAAGTGCGAAAAGTGGTTATTCCACACTAATACAAGTGCAAAAGTGGTTTCCTGCACCAACACAAGTGCGAAAAGTGGTTTTTCAACACTAACACAAGTGCGAAAAGTGGTTTTTCAACACTATCACAAGTGCAAAAAGTGTTTTTTCCACACTAATACAAGTGCAAAAGTGGTTTCCTGCACCAACACAAGTGCGAAAAGTGGTTTTTCAACACTAACACAAGTGCGAAAAGTGGTTTTTCAACACTAACACAAGTGCGAAAAGTGGTTTTTCCACACTAATACAAGTGCAAAAGTGGTTTCCTGCACCAACACAAGTGCGAAAAGTGGTTTTTCAACACTAACACAACTGCAAAAAGTGGTTTTCCAACACTAACACAAGTGCGAAAAGTGGTTTTTCCACACTCATACAAGTGCAAAAGTGGTTTCCTGCACCAACACAAGTGTGAAAAGTGGTTTTTCAACACTAACACAAGTGCGAAAAGTGGTTTTTCAACACTAACACAAGTGCGAAAAGTGGTTTTTCCACACTAATACAAGTGCAAAAGTGGTTTCCTGCACCAACACAAGTGTGAAAAGTGGTTTTTCAACACTAACACAAGTGCGAAAAGTGGTTTTTCCACACTAATACAAGTGCAAAAGTGGTTTCCTGCACCAACACAAGTGCGAAAAGTGGTTTTTCAACACTACCACAAGTGCGAAAAGTGGTTTTTCAACACTAACACAAGTGCGAAAAGTGGTTTTTCCACACTAATACAAATGCAAAAGTCGTTTCCTGCACCACCACAAGTGCGAAAAGTGGTTTTTCAACACTAACACAAGTGCGAAAAGTGGTTTTGCCACACTAATACAAGTGCAAAAGTGGTTTCCTGCACCAACACAAGTGCGAAAAGTGGTTTTTCAACACTAACACAAGTGCGAAAAGTGGTTTTTCAACACGAACACAAGTGCGAAAAGTGGTTTTTCAACACTAACACAAGTGCGAAAAGTGGTTTTTCAACACTAACACAAGTGCGAAAAGTGGTTTTTCAACACTAACACAAGTGCGAAAAGTGGTTTTTCAACACTAACACAAGTGCGAAAAGTGGTTTTTCCACACTAATACAAGTGCAAAAGTGGTTTCCTGCACCAACACAAGTGCGAAAAGTGGTTTTTCAACACTAACACAAGTGCGAAAAGTGGTTTTTCAACACTAACACAAGTGCGAAAAGTGGTTTTTCCACACTAATACAAGTGCAAAAGTGGTTTCCTGCACCAACACAAGTGCGAAAAGTGGTTTTTCAACACTAACACAAGTGCGAAAACTGGTTTTCCAACACTAACACAAGTGCGAAAAGTGGTTTTTCAACACTAACACAAGTGCAAAAAGTGTTTTTTCCACACTAATACAAGTGCAAAAGTGGTTTCCTGCACCAACACAAGTGCGAAAAGTGGTTTTTCAACACTAACACAAGTGCGAAAAGTGGTTTTTCAACATTAACACAAGTGCGAAAAGTGGTTTTTCAACACTATCACAAGTGCAAAAGTGGTTTCCTGCACCAACACAAGTGCGAAAAGTGGTTTTTCAACACTAACACAAGTGCGAAAACTGGTTTTCCAACACTAACACAAGTGCGAAAAGTGGTGTTTCAACACTAACACAAGTGCGAAAAGTGGTTTTTCAACACTAACACAAGTGCGAAAAGTGGTTTTTCAACACTAACACAAGAGCGAAAAGTGGTTTTTCAACACTAACACTAGTGCGAAAAGTGGTTTTTCCACACTAATACAAGTGCAAAAGTGGTTTCCTGCACCAACACAAGCGCGAAAAGTGGTTTTTCAACACTAACACAAGTGCAAAAAGTGGTTTTTCAACACTAACACAAGTGCGAAAAGTGGTTTTTCCACACTAATACAAGTGCAAAAGTGGTTTCCTGCACCAACACAAGTGCGAAAAGTGGTTTTTCCACACTAATACAAGTGCAAAAGTGGTTTCCTGCACCAACACAAGTGCGAAAAGTGGTTTTTCAACACTAACACAAGTGCGAAAAGTGGTTTTTCAACACTAACACAAGTGCGAAAAGTGGTTTTTCAACACTATCACAAGTGCAAAAAGTGTTTTTTCCACACTAATACAAGTGCAAAAGTGGTTTCGTGCACCAACACAAGTGCGAAAAGTGGTTTTTCAACACTAACACAAGTGCAAAAATGGTTTTTCAACACTAACACAAGTGCGAAAAGTGGTTTTTCCACACTAATACAAGTGCAAAAGTGGTTTCCTGCACCAACACAAGTGCGAAAAGTGGTTTTTCAACACATACAAGTGCGAAAAGTGGTTTTTCAACACTAACACAAGTGCAAAAAGTGTTTTTTCCACACTAATACAAGTGCAAAAGTGGTTTCCTGCACCAACACAAGTGCGAAAAGTGGTTTTTCAACACTAACACAAGTGCGAAAAGTGGTTTTTCAACACTAACACAAGTGCGAAAAGTGGTTTTTCCACACTAATACAAGTGCAAAAGTGGTTTCCTGCACCAACACAAGTGCGAAAAGTGGTTTTTCAACACTAACACAAGTGCGAAAAGTGGTTTTTCAACACTAACACATGTGCGAAAAGTGGTTTTTCCACACTAATACAAGTGAAAAAGTGGTTTCCTGCACCAACACAAGTGCGAAAAGTGGTTTTTCAACACTAACGCAAGTGCGAAAAGTGGTTTTTCCACACTAATACAAGTGCAAAAGTGGTTTCCTTCACCAACACATGTGCGAAAAGTGGTTTTTCAACACAAACACAAGTGCGAAAAGTGGTTTTTAAACACTAACACAAGTGCGAAAAGTGGTTTCTCAACACTATCACAAGTGCAAAAAGTGTTTTTTCCACACTAACACAAGTGCAAAAGTGGTTTCCTGCACCAACACAAGTGCGAAAAGTGGTTTTTCAACACTAACACAAGTGCGAAAAGTGGTTTTTCAACACTAACACAAGTGCGAAAAGTGGTTTCTCAACACTATCACAAGTGCAAAAAGTGTTTTTTCCACACTAATACAAGTGCAAAAGTGGTTTCCTGCACCAACACAAGTGCGAAAAGTGGTTTTTCAACACTAACACAAGTGCGAAAAGTGGTTTTTCAACACTAACACAAGTGCGAAAAGTGGTTTTTCTACACTAACACAAGTGCGAATAGTGGTTATTCCACACTAATACAAGTGCAAAAGTGGTTTCCTGCACCAACACAAGTGCGAAAAGTGGTTTTTCAACACTAACACAAGTGCGAAAAGTGGTTTTTCAACACTATCACAAGTGCAAAAAGTGTTTTTTCCACACTAATACAAGTGCAAAAGTGGTTTCCTGCACCAACACAAGTGCGAAAAGTGGTTTTTCAACACTAACACAAGTGCGAAAAGTGGTTTTTCAACACTAACACAAGTGCGAAAAGTGGTTTTTCCACACTAATACAAGTGCAAAAGTGGTTTCCTGCACCAACACAAGTGCGAAAAGTGGTTTTTCAACACTAACACAACTGCAAAAAGTGGTTTTCCAACACTAACACAAGTGCGAAAAGTGGTTTTTCCACACTCATACAAGTGCAAAAGTGGTTTCCTGCACCAACACAAGTGTGAAAAGTGGTTTTTCAACACTAACACAAGTGCGAAAAGTGGTTTTTCAACACTAACACAAGTGCGAAAAGTGGTTTTTCCACACTAATACAAGTGCAAAAGTGGTTTCCTGCACCAACACAAGTGTGAAAAGTGGTTTTTCAACACTAACACAAGTGCGAAAAGTGGTTTTTCCACACTAATACAAGTGCAAAAGTGGTTTCCTGCACCAACACAAGTGCGAAAAGTGGTTTTTCAACACTACCACAAGTGCGAAAAGTGGTTTTTCAACACTAACACAAGTGCGAAAAGTGGTTTTTCCACACTAATACAAGTGCAAAAGTCGTTTCCTGCACCAACACAAGTGCGAAAAGTGGTTTTTCAACACTAACACAAGTGCGAAAAGTGGTTTTGCCACACTAATACAAGTGCAAAAGTGGTTTCCTGCACCAACACAAGTGCGAAAAGTGGTTTTTCAACACTAACACAAGTGCGAAAAGTGGTTTTTCAACACGAACACAAGTGCGAAAAGTGGTTTTTCAACACTAACACAAGTGCAAAAAGTGGTTTTTCAACACTAACACAAGTGCGAAAAGTGGTTTTTCAACACTAACACAAGTGCGAAAAGTGGTTTTTCAACACTAACACAAGTGCGAAAAGTGGTTTTTCCACACTAATACAAGTGCAAAAGTGGTTTCCTGCACCAACACAAGTGCGAAAAGTGGTTTTTCAACACTAACACAAGTGCGAAAAGTGGTTTTTCAACACTAACACAAGTGCGAAAAGTGGTTTTTCAACACTAACACAAGTGCGAAAAGTGGTTATTCCACACTAATACAAGTGCAAAAGTGGTTTCCTGCACCAACACAAGTGCGAAAAGTGGTTTTTCAACACTAACACACGTGTGAAAAGTGGTTTTTCAACACTATCACAAGTGCAAAAAGTGTTTTTTCCACACTAATACAAGTGCAAAAGTGGTTTCCTGCACCAACACAAGTGCGAAAAGTGGTTTTTCAACACTAACACAAGTGCGAAAAGTGGTTTTTCAACACTAACACAAGTGCGAAAAGTGGTTTTTCCACACTAATACAAGTGCAAAAGTGGTTTCCTGCACCAACACAAGTGCGAAAAGTGGTTTTTCAACACTAACACAAGTGCGAAAACTGGTTTTCCAACACTAACACAAGTGCGAAAAGTGGTTTTTCAACACTAACACAAGTGCAAAAAGTGTTTTTTCCACACTAATACAAGTGCAAAAGTGGTTTCCTGCACCAACACAAGTGCGAAAAGTGGTTTTTCAACACTAACACAAGTGCGAAAAGTGGTTTTTCAACACTAACACAAGTGCGAAAAGTGGTTTTTCAACACTATCACAAGTGCAAAAAGTGTTTTTTCCACACTATTACAAGTGCAAAAGTGGTTTCGTGCACCAACACAAGTGCGAAAAGTGGTTTTTCAACACTAACACAAGTGCAAAAAGTGGTTTTTCAACACTAACACAAGTGCGAAAAGTGGTTTTTCCACACTAATACAAGTGCAAAAGTGGTTTCCTGCACCAACACAAGTGCGAAAAGTGGTTTTTCAACACATACAAGTGCGAAAAGTGGTTTTTCAACACTAACACAAGTGCAAAAAGTGTTTTTTCCACACTAATACAAGTGCAAAAGTGGTTTCCTGCACCAACACAAGTGCGAAAAGTGGTTTTTCAACACTAACACAAGTGCGAAAAGTGGTTTTTCAACACTAACACAAGTGCGAAAAGTGGTTTTTCCACACTAATACAAGTGCAAAAGTGGTTTCCTGCACCAACACAAGTGCGAAAAGTGGTTTTTCAACACTAACACAAGTGCGAAAAGTGGTTTTTCAACACTAACACAAGTGCGAAAAGTGGTTTGTCAACAAAAACACAAGTGTGAAAAGTGTTTTTTCCACACTAATACAAGTGCAAAAGTGGTTTCCTGCACCAACACAAGTGCGAAAAGTGGTTTTTCAACACTAACATAAGTGCGAAAAGTGGTTTTTCAACACTAACACAAGTGCGAAAAGTGGTTTTTCAACACTAACACAATTGCGAAAGGTGGTTTTTCCACACTAATACAAGTGCAAAAGTGGTTTTCTGCACCAACACAAGTGCGAAAAGTGGTTTTTCAACACTAACACAAGTGCGAAAAGTGGTTTTTCAACACTATCACAAGTGCAAAAAGTGTTTTTTCCACACTAATACAAGTGCAAAAGTCGTTTCCTGCACCAACACAAGTGCGAAAAGTGGTTTTTCAACACTAACACAAGTGCGAAAAGTGGTTTTGCCACACTAATACAAGTGCAAAAGTGGTTTCCTGCACCAACACAAGTGCGAAAAGTGGTTTTTCAACACTAACACAAGTGCGAAAAGTGGTTTTTCAACACGAACACAAGTGCGAAAAGTGGTTTTTCAACACTAACACAAGTGCGAAAAGTGGTTTTTCAACACTAACACAAGTGCGAAAAGTGGTTTTTCAACACTAACACAAGTGCGAAAAGTGGTTTTTCAACACTAACACAAGTGCGAAAAGTGGTTTTTCCACACTAATACAAGTGCAAAAGTGGTTTCCTGCACCAACACAAGTGCGAAAAGTGGTTTTTCAACACTAACACAAGTGCGAAAAGTGGTTTTTCAACACTAACACAAGTGCGAAAAGTGGTTTTTCAACACTAACACAAGTGCGAAAAGTGGTTATTCCACACTAATACAAGTGCAAAAGTGGTTTCCTGCACCAACACAAGTGCGAAAAGTGGTTTTTCAACACTAACACACGTGTGAAAAGTGGTTTTTCAACACTATCACAAGTGCAAAAAGTGTTTTTTCCACACTAATACAAGTGCAAAAGTGGTTTCCTGCACCAACACAAGTGCGAAAAGTGGTTTTTCAACACTAACACAAGTGTGAAAAGTGGTTTTTCAACACTAACACAAGTGCGAAAAGTGGTTTTTCCACACTAATACAAGTGCAAAAGTGGTTTCCTGCACCAACACAAGTGCGAAAAGTGGTTTTTCAACACATACAAGTGCGAAAAGTGGTTTTTCAACACTAACACAAGTGCAAAAAGTGTTTTTTCCACACTAATACAAGTGCAAAAGTGGTTTCCTGCACCAACACAAGTGCGAAAAGTGGTTTTTCAACACTAACACAAGTGCGAAAAGTGGTTTTTCAACACTAACACAAGTGCGAAAAGTGGTTTTTCCACACTAATACAAGTGCAAAAGTGGTTTCCTGCACCAACACAAGTGCGAAAAGTGGTTTTTCAACACTAACACAAGTGCGAAAAGTGGTTTTTCAACACTAACACAAGTGCGAAAAGTGGTTTTTCAACAAAAACACAAGTGTGAAAAGTGTTTTTTCCACACTAATACAAGTGCAAAAGTGGTTTCCTGCACCAACACAAGTGCGAAAAGTGGTTTTTCAACACTAACATAAGTGCGAAAAGTGGTTTTTCAACACTAACACAAGTGCGAAAAGTGGTTTTTCAACACTAACACAATTGCGAAAGGTGGTTTTTCCACACTAATACAAGTGCAAAAGTGGTTTTCTGCACCAACACAAGTGCGAAAAGTGGTTTTTCAACACTAACACAAGTGCGAAAAGTGGTTTTTCAACACTATCACAAGTGCAAAAAGTGTTTTTTCCACACTAATACAAGTGCAAAAGTCGTTTCCTGCACCAACACAAGTGCGAAAAGTGGTTTTTCAACACTAACACAAGTGCGAAAAGTGGTTTTGCCACACTAATACAAGTGCAAAAGTGGTTTCCTGCACCAACACAAGTGCGAAAAGTGGTTTTTCAACACTAACACAAGTGCGAAAAGTGGTTTTTCAACACGAACACAAGTGCGAAAAGTGGTTTTTCAACACTAACACAAGTGCGAAAAGTGGTTTTTCAACACTAACACAAGTGCGAAAAGTGGTTTTTCAACACTAACACAAGTGCGAAAAGTGGTTTTTCAACACTAACACAAGTGCGAAAAGTGGTTTTTCCACACCAATACAAGTGCAAAAGTGGTTTCCTGCACCAACACAAGTGCGAAAAGTGGTTTTTCAACACTAACACAAGTGCGAAAAGTGGTTTTTCAACACTAACACAAGTGCGAAAAGTGGTTTTTCAACACTAACACAAGTGCGAAAAGTGGTTATTCCACACTAATACAAGTGCAAAAGTGGTTTCCTGCACCAACACAAGTGCGAAAAGTGGTTTTTCAACACTAACACACGTGTGAAAAGTGGTTTTTCAACACTATCACAAGTGCAAAAAGTGTTTTTTCCACACTAATACAAGTGCAAAAGTGGTTTCCTGCACCAACACAAGTGCGAAAAGTGGTTTTTCAACACTAACACAAGTGCGAAAAGTGGTTTTTCAACACTAACACAAGTGCGAAAAGTGGTTTTTCCACACTAATACAAGTGCAAAAGTGGTTTCCTGCACCAACACAAGTGCGAAAAGTGGTTTTTCAACACTAACACAAGTGCGAAAACTGGTTTTCCAACACTAACACAAGTGCGAAAAGTGGTTTTTCAACACTAACACAAGTGCAAAAAGTGTTTTTTCCACACTAATACAAGTGCAAAAGTGGTTTCCTGCACCAACACAAGTGCGAAAAGTGGTTTTTCAACACTAACACAAGTGCGAAAAGTGGTTTTTCAACACTAACACAAGTGCGAAAAGTGGTTTTTCAACACTATCACAAGTGCAAAAAGTGTTTTTTCCACACTAATACAAGTGCAAAAGTGGTTTCGTGCACCAACACAAGTGCGAAAAGTGGTTTTTCAACACTAACACAAGTGCAAAAAGTGGTTTTTAACACTAACACAAGTGCGAAAAGTGGTTTTTCCACACTAATACAAGTGCAAAAGTGGTTTCTTGCACCAACACAAGTGCGAAAAGTGGTTTTTCAACACATACAAGTGCGAAAAGTGGTTTTTCAACACTAACACAAGTGCAAAAAGTGTTTTTTCCACACTAATACAAGTGCAAAAGTGGTTTCCTGCACCAACACAAGTGCGAAAAGTGGTTTTTCAACACTAACACAAGTGCGAAAAGTGGTTTTTCAACACTAACACAAGTGCGAAAAGTGGTTTTTCCACACTAATACAAGTGCAAAAGTGGTTTCCTGCACCAACACAAGTGCGAAAAGTGGTTTTTCAACACTAACACAAGTGCGAAAAGTGGTTTTTCAACACTAACACAAGTGCGAAAAGTGGTTTTTCAACAAAAACACAAGTGTGAAAAGTGTTTTTTCCACACTAATACAAGTGCAAAAGTGGTTTCCTGCACCAACACAAGTGCGAAAAGTGGTTTTTCAACACTAACATAAGTGCGAAAAGTGGTTTTTCAACACTAACACAAGTGCGAAAAGTGGTTTTTCAACACTAACACAATTGCGAAAGGTGGTTTTTCCACATTAATACAAGTGCAAAAGTGGTTTTCTGCACCAACACAAGTGCTAAAAGTGGTTTTTCAACACTAACACAAGTGCGAAAAGTGGTTTTTCAACACTAACACAAGTGCGAAAAGTGGTTTTTCAACACTAACACAAGTGCGAAAAGTGGTTTTTCAACACTAACACAAGTGCGAAAAGTGGTTTTTCCACACTAATACAAGTGCAAAAGTGGTTTCCTGCACCAACACAAGTGCGAAAAGTGGTTTTTCAACACTAACACAAGTGCGAAAAGTGGTTTTTCAACACTAACACAAGTGCGAAAAGTGGTTTTTCAACACTAACACAAGTGCGAAAAGTGGTTATTAGACACTAATACAAGTGCAAAAGTGGTTTCCTGCACCAACACAAGTGCGAAAAGTGGTTTTTCAACACTAACACACGTGTGAAAAGTGGTTTTTCAACACTATCACAAGTGCAAAAAGTGTTTTTTCCACACTAATACAAGTGCAAAAGTGGTTTCCTGCACCAACACAAGTGCGAAAAGTGGTTTTTCAACACTAACACAAGTGCGAAAAGTGGTTTTTCAACACTAACACAAGTGCGAAAAGTGGTTTTTCCACACTAATACAAGTGCAAAAGTGGTTTCCTGCACCAACACAAGTGCGAAAAGTGGTTTTTCAACACTAACACAAGTGCGAAAACTGGTTTTCCAACACTAACACAAGTGCGAAAAGTGGTGTTTCAACACTAACACAAGTGCGAAAAGTGGTTTTTCAACACTAACACAAGTGCGAAAAGTGGTTTTTCAACACTAACACAAGAGCGAAAAGTGGTTTTTCAACACTAACACTAGTGCGAAAAGTGGTTTTTCCACACTAATACAAGTGCAAAAGTGGTTTCCTGCACCAACACAAGCGCGAAAAGTGGTTTTTCAACACTAACACAAGTGCGAAAAGTGGTTTTTCAACACTAACACAAGTGCGAAAAGTGGTTTTTCCACACTAATACAAGTGCAAAAGTGGTTTCCTGCACCAACACAAGTGCGAAAAGTGGTTTTTCCACACTAATACAAGTGCAAAAGTGGTTTCCTGCACCAACACAAGTGCGAAAAGTGGTTTTTCAACACTAACACAAGTGCGAAAAGTGGTTTTTCAACACCAACAAAAGTGCGAAAAGTGGTTTTTCAACACTAACACAAGTGTGAAAAGTGGTTTTTTAACACTAACACAAGTGCGAAAAGTGGTTTTTCCACACTAATACAAGTGCAAAAGTGGTTTCCTGCACCAACACAAGTGCGAAAAGTGGTTTTTCAACACTAACACAAGTGCGAAAAGTGGTTTTTCAACACTAACACAAGTGCGGAAAGTGGTTTTTCCACACTAATACAAGTGCAAAAGTGGTTTCCTGCACCAACACAAGTGCGAAAAGTGGTTTTTCAACACTAACACAAGTGCGAAAAGTGGTTTTTCAACACTAACACAAGTGCAAAAAGTGGTTTTTCCACACTAATACAAGTGCAAAAGTGGTTTCCTGCACCAACACAAGTGCGAAAAGTGGTTTTTCAACACTAACGCAAGTGCGAAAAGTGGTTTTTCAACACCAACACAAGTGCGAAAAGTGGTTTTTCCACACTAATACAAGTGCAAAAGTGGTTTCCTGCACCAACACAAGTGCGAAAAGTGGTTTTTCAACACTAACACAAGTGCGAAAAGTGGTTTTTCAACACCAACACATGTGCGAAAAGTGGTTTTTCCACACTAATACAAGTGAAAAAGTGGTTTCCTGCACCAACACAAGTGCGAAAAGTGGTTTTTCAACACTAACGCAAGTGCGAAAAGTGGTTTTTCCACACTAATACAAGTGCAAAAGTGGTTTCCTGCACCAACACATGTGCGAAAAGTGGTTTTTCAACACAAACACAAGTGCGAAAAGTGGTTTTTAAACACTAACACAAGTGCGAAAAGTGGTTGCTCAACACTATCACAAGTGCAAAAAGTGTTTTTTCCACACTAACACAAGTGCAAAAGTGGTTTCCTGCACCAACACAAGTGCGAAAAGTGGTTTTTCAACACTAACACAAGTGCGAAAAGTGGTTTTTCAACACTAACACAAGTGCGAAAAGTGGTTTCTCAACACTATCACAAGTGCAAAAAGTGTTTTTTCCACACTAATACAAGTGCAAAAGTGGTTTCCTGCACCAACACAAGTGCGAAAAGTGGTTTTTCAACACTAACACAAGTGCGAAAAGTGGTTTTTCAACACTAACACAAGTGCGAAAAGTGGTTTTTCTACAC
Source organism: Myxine glutinosa (assembly GCF_964187855.1). Lineage (NCBI taxonomy): Eukaryota > Metazoa > Chordata > Myxini > Myxiniformes > Myxinidae > Myxine > Myxine glutinosa. Next base: position 54,519 of record NW_027617177.1, on the reverse strand, counting down.
TAACACAAGTGCGAAAAGTGGTTATTCCACACTAATACAAGTGCAAAAGTGGTTTCCTGCACCAACACAAGTGCGAAAAGTGGTTTTTCAACACTAACACAAGTGCGAAAAGTGGTTTTTCAACACTATCACAAGTGCAAAAAGTGTTTTTTCCACACTAATACAAGTGCAAAAGTGGTTTCCTGCACCAACACAAGTGCGAAAAGTGGTTTTTCAACACTAACACAAGTGCGAAAAGTGGTTTTTCAACACTAACACAAGTGCGAAAAGTGGTTTTTCCACACTAATACAAGTGCAAAAGTGGTTTCCTGCACCAACACAAGTGCGAAAAGTGGTTTTTCAACACTAACACAACTGCAAAAAGTGGTTTTCCAACACTAACACAAGTGCGAAAAGTGGTTTTTCCACACTCATACAAGTGCAAAAGTGGTTTCCTGCACCAACACAAGTGTGAAAAGTGGTTTTTCAACACTAACACAAGTGCGAAAAGTGGTTTTTCAACACTAACACAAGTGCGAAAAGTGGTTTTTCCACACTAATACAAGTGCAAAAGTGGTTTCCTGCACCAACACAAGTGTGAAAAGTGGTTTTTCAACACTAACACAAGTGCGAAAAGTGGTTTTTCCACACTAATACAAGTGCAAAAGTGGTTTCCTGCACCAACACAAGTGCGAAAAGTGGTTTTTCAACACTACCACAAGTGCGAAAAGTGGTTTTTCAACACTAACACAAGTGCGAAAAGTGGTTTTTCCACACTAATACAAATGCAAAAGTCGTTTCCTGCACCACCACAAGTGCGAAAAGTGGTTTTTCAACACTAACACAAGTGCGAAAAGTGGTTTTGCCACACTAATACAAGTGCAAAAGTGGTTTCCTGCACCAACACAAGTGCGAAAAGTGGTTTTTCAACACTAACACAAGTGCGAAAAGTGGTTTTTCAACACGAACACAAGTGCGAAAAGTGGTTTTTCAACACTAACACAAGTGCGAAAAGTGGTTTTTCAACACTAACACAAGTGCGAAAAGTGGTTTTTCAACACTAACACAAGTGCGAAAAGTGGTTTTTCAACACTAACACAAGTGCGAAAAGTGGTTTTTCCACACTAATACAAGTGCAAAAGTGGTTTCCTGCACCAACACAAGTGCGAAAAGTGGTTTTTCAACACTAACACAAGTGCGAAAAGTGGTTTTTCAACACTAACACAAGTGCGAAAAGTGGTTTTTCAACACTAACACAAGTGCGAAAAGTGGTTATTCCACACTAATACAAGTGCAAAAGTGGTTTCCTGCACCAACACAAGTGCGAAAAGTGGTTTTTCAACACTAACACACGTGTGAAAAGTGGTTTTTCAACACTATCACAAGTGCAAAAAGTGTTTTTTCCACACTAATACAAGTGCAAAAGTGGTTTCCTGCACCAACACAAGTGCGAAAAGTGGTTTTTCAACACTAACACAAGTGCGAAAAGTGGTTTTTCAACACTAACACAAGTGCGAAAAGTGGTTTTTCCACAATAATACAAGTGCAAAAGTGGTTTCCTGCACCAACACAAGTGCGAAAAGTGGTTTTTCAACACTAACACAAGTGCGAAAACTGGTTTTCCAACACTAACACAAGTGCGAAAAGTGGTTTTTCAACAATAACACAAGTGCAAAAAGTGTTTTTTCCACACTAATACAAGTGCAAAAGTGGTTTCCTGCACCAACACAAGTGCGAAAAGTGGTTTTTCAACACTAACACAAGTGCGAAAAGTGGTTTTTCAACACTAACACAAGTGCGAAAAGTGGTTTTTCAACACTATCACAAGTGCAAAAAGTGTTTTTTCCACACTAATACAAGTGCAAAAGTGGTTTCGTGCACCAACACAAGTGCGAAAAGTGGTTTTTCAACACTAACACAAGTGCAAAAATTGGTTTTTCAACACTAACACAAGTGCGAAAAGTGGTTTTTCCACACTAATACAAGTGCAAAAGTGGTTTCCTGCACCAACACAAGTGCGAAAAGTGGTTTTTCAACACATACAAGTGCGAAAAGTGGTTTTTCAACAATAACACAAGTGCAAAAAGTGTTTTTTCCACACTAATACAAGTGCAAAAGTGGTTTCCTGCACCAACACAAGTGCGAAAAGTGGTTTTTCAACACTAACACAAGTGCGAAAAGTGGTTTTTCAACACTAACACAAGTGCGAAAAGTGGTTTTTCCACACTAATACAAGTGCAAAAGTGGTTTCCTGCACCAACACAAGTGCGAAAAGTGGTTTTTCAACACTAACACAAGTGCGAAAAGTGGTTTTTCAACACTAACACAAGTGCGAAAAGTGGTTTTTCAACAAAAACACAAGTGTGAAAAGTGTTTTTTCCACACTAATACAAGTGCAAAAGTGGTTTCCTGCACCAACACAAGTGCGAAAAGTGGTTTTTCAACACTAACACAATTGCGAAAGGTGGTTTTTCCACACTAATACAAGTGCAAAAGTGGTTTTCTGCACCAACACAAGTGCAAAAGTGGTTTTTCAACACTAACACAAGTGCGAAAAGTGGTTTTTCAACACTAACACAAGTGCGAAAAGTGGTTTTGCCACACTAATACAAGTGCAAAAGTGGTTTCCTGCACCAACACAAGTGCGAAAAGTGGTTTTTCAACACTAACACAAGTGCGAAAAGTGGTTTTTCAACACGAACACAAGTGCGAAAAGTGGTTTTTCAACACTAACACAAGTGCAAAAAGTGGTTTTTCAACACTAACACAAGTGCGAAAAGTGGTTTTTCAACACTAACACAAGTGCGAAAAGTGGTTTTTCAACACTAACACAAGTGCGAAAAGTGGTTTTTCCACACTAATACAAGTGCAAAAGTGGTTTCCTGCACCAACACAAGTGCGAAAAGTGGTTTTTCAACACTAACACAAGTGCGAAAAGTGGTTTTTCAACACTAACACAAGTGCGAAAAGTGGTTTTTCAACACTAACACAAGTGCGAAAAGTGGTTATTCCACACTAATACAAGTGCAAAAGTGGTTTCCTGCACCAACACAAGTGCGAAAAGTGGTTTTTCAACACTAACACACGTGTGAAAAGTGGTTTTTCAACACTATCACAAGTGCAAAAAGTGTTTTTTCCACACTAATACAAGTGCAAACGTGGTTTCCTGCACCAACACAAGTGCGAAAAGTGGTTTTTCAACACTAACACAAGTGCGAAAAGTGGTTTTTCAACACTAACACAAGTGCGAAAAGTGGTTTTTCCACACTAATACAAGTGCAAAAGTGGTTTCCTGCACCAACACAAGTGCGAAAAGTGGTTTTTCAACACTAACACAAGTGCGAAAACTGGTTTTCCAACACTAACACAAGTGCGAAAAGTGGTTTTTCAACACTAACACAAGTGCAAAAAGTGTTTTTTCCACACTAATACAAGTGCAAAAGTGGTTTCCTGCACCAACACAAGTGCGAAAAGTGGTTTTTCAACACTAACACAAGTGCGAAAAGTGGTTTTTCAACACTAACACAAGTGCGAAAAGTGGTTTTTCAACACTATCACAAGTGCAAAAAGTGTTTTTTCCACACTATTACAAGTGCAAAAGTGGTTTCGTGCACCAACACAAGTGCGAAAAGTGGTTTTTCAACACTAACACAAGTGCAAAAAGTGGTTTTTCAACACTAACACAAGTGCGAAAAGTGGTTTTTCCACACTAATACAAGTGCAAAAGTGGTTTCCTGCACCAACACAAGTGCGAAAAGTGGTTTTTCAACACATACAAGTGCGAAAAGTGGTTTTTCAACACTAACACAAGTGCAAAAAGTGTTTTTTCCACACTAATACAAGTGCAAAAGTGGTTTCCTGCACCAACACAAGTGCGAAAAGTGGTTTTTCAACACTAACACAAGTGCGAAAAGTGGTTTTTCAACACTAACACAAGTGCGAAAAGTGGTTTTTCCACACTAATACAAGTGCAAAAGTGGTTTCCTGCACCAACACAAGTGCGAAAAGTGGTTTTTCAACACTAACACAAGTGCGAAAAGTGGTTTTTCAACACTAACACAAGTGCGAAAAGTGGTTTTTCAACAAAAACACAAGTGTGAAAAGTGTTTTTTCCACACTAATACAAGTGCAAAAGTGGTTTCCTGCACCAACACAAGTGCGAAAAGTGGTTTTTCAACACTAACATAAGTGCGAAAAGTGGTTTTTCAACACTAACACAAGTGCGAAAAGTGGTTTTTCAACACTAACACAATTGCGAAAGGTGGTTTTTCCACACTAATACAAGTGCAAAAGTGGTTTTCTGCACCAACACAAGTGCGAAAAGTGGTTTTTCAACACTAACACAAGTGCGAAAAGTGGTTTTTCAACACTATCACAAGTGCAAAAAGTGTTTTTTCCACACTAATACAAGTGCAAAAGTCGTTTCCTGCACCAACACAAGTGCGAAAAGTGGTTTTTCAACACTAACACAAGTGCGAAAAGTGGTTTTGCCACACTAATACAAGTGCAAAAGTGGTTTCCTGCACCAACACAAGTGCGAAAAGTGGTTTTTCAACACTAACACAAGTGCGAAAAGTGGTTTTTCAACACGAACACAAGTGCGAAAAGTGGTTTTTCAACACTAACACAAGTGCGAAAAGTGGTTTTTCAACACTAACACAAGTGCGAAAAGTGGTTTTTCAACACTAACACAAGTGCGAAAAGTGGTTTTTCAACACTAACACAAGTGCGAAAAGTGGTTTTTCCACACTAATACAAGTGCAAAAGTGGTTTCCTGCACCAACACAAGTGCGAAAAGTGGTTTTTCAACACTAACACAAGTGCGAAAAGTGGTTTTTCAACACTAACACAAGTGCGAAAAGTGGTTTTTCAACACTAACACAAGTGCGAAAAGTGGTTATTCCACACTAATACAAGTGCAAAAGTGGTTTCCTGCACCAACACAAGTGCGAAAAGTGGTTTTTCAACACTAACACACGTGTGAAAAGTGGTTTTTCAACACTATCACAAGTGCAAAAAGTGTTTTTTCCACACTAATACAAGTGCAAAAGTGGTTTCCTGCACCAACACAAGTGCGAAAAGTGGTTTTTCAACACTAACACAAGTGTGAAAAGTGGTTTTTCAACACTAACACAAGTGCGAAAAGTGGTTTTTCCACACTAATACAAGTGCAAAAGTGGTTTCCTGCACCAACACAAGTGCGAAAAGTGGTTTTTCAACACATACAAGTGCGAAAAGTGGTTTTTCAACACTAACACAAGTGCAAAAAGTGTTTTTTCCACACTAATACAAGTGCAAAAGTGGTTTCCTGCACCAACACAAGTGCGAAAAGTGGTTTTTCAACACTAACACAAGTGCGAAAAGTGGTTTTTCAACACTAACACAAGTGCGAAAAGTGGTTTTTCCACACTAATACAAGTGCAAAAGTGGTTTCCTGCACCAACACAAGTGCGAAAAGTGGTTTTTCAACACTAACACAAGTGCGAAAAGTGGTTTTTCAACACTAACACAAGTGCAAAAAGTGGTTTTTCAACAAAAACACAAGTGTGAAAAGTGTTTTTTCCACACTAATACAAGTGCAAAAAGTGCAAAAGTGGTTTCCTGCAAAAGTGCACAAGTGCAAAAGTGGTTTCCTGCACCAACACAAGTGCGAAAAGTGGTTTTTCAACACTAACATAAGTGCGAAAAGTGGTTTTTCAACACTAACACAAGTGCGAAAAGTGGTTTTTCAACACTAACACAATTGCGAAAGGTGGTTTTTCCACACTAATACAAGTGCAAAAGTGGTTTTCTGCACCAACACAAGTGCGAAAAGTGGTTTTTCAACACTAACACAAGTGCGAAAAGTGGTTTTTCAACACTATCACAAGTGCAAAAAGTGTTTTTTCCACACTAATACAAGTGCAAAAGTCGTTTCCTGCACCAACACAAGTGCGAAAAGTGGTTTTTCAACACTAACACAAGTGCGAAAAGTGGTTTTGCCACACTAATACAAGTGCAAAAGTGGTTTCCTGCACCAACACAAGTGCGAAAAGTGGTTTTTCAACACTAACACAAGTGCGAAAAGTGGTTTTTCAACACGAACACAAGTGCGAAAAGTGGTTTTTCAACACTAACACAAGTGCGAAAAGTGGTTTTTCAACACTAACACAAGTGCGAAAAGTGGTTTTTCAACACTAACACAAGTGCGAAAAGTGGTTTTTCAACACTAACACAAGTGCGAAAAGTGGTTTTTCCACACTAATACAAGTGCAAAAGTGGTTTCCTGCACCAACACAAGTGCGAAAAGTGGTTTTTCAACACTAACACAAGTGCGAAAAGTGGTTTTTCAACACTAACACAAGTGCGAAAAGTGGTTTTTCAACACTAACACAAGTGCGAAAAGTGGTTATTCCACACTAATACAAGTGCAAAAGTTGTTTCCTGCACCAACACAAGTGCGAAAAGTGGTTTTTCAACACTAACACACGTGTGAAAAGTGGTTTTTCAACACTATCACAAGTGCAAAAAGTGTTTTTTCCACACTAATACAAGTGCAAAAGTGGTTTCCTGCACCAACACAAGTGCGAAAAGTGGTTTTTCAACACTAACACAAGTGCGAAAAGTGGTTTTTCAACACTAACACAAGTGCGAAAAGTGGTTTTTCCACACTAATACAAGTGCAAAAGTGGTTTCCTGCACCAACACAAGTGCGAAAAGTGGTTTTTCAACACTAACACAAGTGCGAAAACTGGTTTTCCAACACTAACACAAGTGCGAAAAGTGGTTTTTCAACACTAACACAAGTGCAAAAAGTGTTTTTTCCACACTAATACAAGTGCAAAAGTGGTTTCCTGCACCAACACAAGTGCGAAAAGTGGTTTTTCAACACTAACACAAGTGCGAAAAGTGGTTTTTCAACACTAACACAAGTGCGAAAAGTGGTTTTTCAACACTATCACAAGTGCAAAAAGTGTTTTTTCCACACTAATACAAGTGCAAAAGTGGTTTCGTGCACCAACACAAGTGCGAAAAGTGGTTTTTCAACACTAACACAAGTGCAAAAAGTGGTTTTTAACACTAACACAAGTGCGAAAAGTGGTTTTTCCACACTAATACAAGTGCAAAAGTGGTTTCCTGCACCAACACAAGTGCGAAAAGTGGTTTTTCAACACATACAAGTGCGAAAAGTGGTTTTTCAACACTAACACAAGTGCAAAAAGTGTTTTTTCCACACTAATACAAGTGCAAAAGTGGTTTCCTGCACCAACACAAGTGCGAAAAGTGGTTTTTCAACACTAACACAAGTGCGAAAAGTGGTTTTTCAACACTAACACAAGTGCAAAAAGTGTTTTTTCCACACTAATACAAGTGCAAAAGTGGTTTCCTGCACCAACACAAGTGCGAAAAGTGGTTTTTCAACACTAACACAAGTGCGAAAAGTGGTTTTTCAACACTAACACAAGTGCGAAAAGTGGTTTTTCCACACTAATACAAGTGCAAAAGTGGTTTCCTGCACCAACACAAGTGCGAAAAGTGGTTTTTCAACACTAACACAAGTGCGAAAAGTGGTTTTTCAACACTAACACAAGTGCGAAAAGTGGTTTTTCAACAAAAACACAAGTGTGAAAAGTGTTTTTTCCACACTAATACAAGTGCAAAAGTGGTTTCCTGCACCAACACAAGTGCGAAAAGTGGTTTTTCAACACTAACATAAGTGCGAAAAGTGGTTTTTCAACACTAACACAAGTGCGAAAAGTGGTTTTTCAACACTAACACAATTGCGAAAGGTGGTTTTTCCACATTAATACAAGTGCAAAAGTGGTTTTCTGCACCAACACAAGTGCGAAAAGTGGTTTTTCAACACTAACACAAGTGCGAAAAGTGGTTTTTCAACACTAACACAAGTGCGAAAAGTGGTTTTTCAACACTAACACAAGTGCGAAAAGTGGTTTTTCAACACTAACACAAGTGCGAAAAGTGGTTTTTCCACACTAATACAAGTGCAAAAGTGGTTTCCTGCACCAACACAAGTGCGAAAAGTGGTTTTTCAACACTAACACAAGTGCGAAAAGTGGTTTTTCAACACTAACACAAGTGCGAAAAGTGGTTTTTCAACACTAACACAAGTGCGAAAAGTGGTTATTAGACACTAATACAAGTGCAAAAGTGGTTTCCTGCACCAACACAAGTGCGAAAAGTGGTTTTTCAACACTAACACACATGTGAAAAGTGGTTTTTCAACACTATCACAAGTGCAAAAAGTGTTTTTTCCACACTAATACAAGTGCAAAAGTGGTTTCCTGCACCAACACAAGTGCGAAAAGTGGTTTTTCAACACTAAAACAAGTGCGAAAAGTGGTTTTTCAACACTAACACAAGTGCGAAAAGTGGTTTTTCCACACTAATACAAGTGCAAAAGTGGTTTCCTGCACCAACACAAGTGCGAAAAGTGGTTTTTCAACACTAACACAAGTGCGAAAACTGGTTTTCCAACACTAACACAAGTGCGAAAAGTGGTGTTTCAACACTAACACAAGTGCGAAAAGTGGTTTTTCAACACTAACACAAGTGCGAAAAGTGGTTTTTCAACACTAACACAAGAGCGAAAAGTGGTTTTTCAACACTAACACTAGTGCGAAAAGTGGTTTTTCCACACTAATACAAGTGCAAAAGTGGTTTCCTGCACCAACACAAGCGCGAAAAGTGGTTTTTCAACACTAACACAAGTGCGAAAAGTGGTTTTTCAACACTAACACAAGTGCGAAAAGTGGTTTTTCCACACTAATACAAGTGCAAAAGTGGTTTCCTGCACCAACACAAGTGCGAAAAGTGGTTTTTCCACACTAATACAAGTGCAAAAGTGGTTTCCTGCACCAACACAAGTGCGAAAAGTGGTTTTTCAACACTAACACAAGTGCGAAAAGTGGTTTTTCAACACCAACAAAAGTGCGAAAAGTGGTTTTTCAACACTAACACAAGTGTGAAAAGTGGTTTTTCAACACTAACACAAGTGCGAAAAGTGGTTTTTCCACACTAATACAAGTGCAAAAGTGGTTTCCTGCACCAACACAAGTGCGAAAAGTGGTTTTTCAACACTAACACAAGTGCGAAAAGTGGTTTTTCAACACTAACACAAGTGCGGAAAGTGGTTTTTCCACACTAATACAAGTGCAAAAGTGGTTTCCTGCACCAACACAAGTGCGAAAAGTGGTTTTTCAACACTAACACAAGTGCGAAAAGTGGTTTTTCAACACTAACACAAGTGCAAAAAGTGGTTTTTCCACACTAATACAAGTGCAAAAGTGGTTTCCTGCACCAACACAAGTGCGAAAAGTGGTTTTTCAACACCAACACATGTGCGAAAAGTGGTTTTTCAACACAAACACAAGTGCGAAAAGTGGTTTTTAAACACTAACACAAGTGCGAAAAGTGGTTGCTCAACACTATCACAAGTGCAAAAAGTGTTTTTTCCACACTAACACAAGTGCAAAAGTGGTTTCCTGCACCAACACAAGTGCGAAAAGTGGTTTTTCAACACTAACACAAGTGCGAAAAGTGGTTTTTCAACACTAACACAAGTGCGAAAAGTGGTTTCTCAACACTATCACAAGTGCAAAAAGTGTTTTTTCCACACTAATACAAGTGCAAAAGTGGTTTCCTGCACCAACACAAGTGCGAAAAGTGGTTTTTCAACACTAACACAAGTGCGAAAAGTGGTTTTTCAACACTAACACAAGTGCGAAAAGTGGTTTTTCTACACTAACACAAGTGCGAAAAGTGGTTATTCCACACTAATACAAGTGCAAAAGTGGTTTCCTGCACCAACACAAGTGCGAAAAGTGGTTTTTCAACACTAACACAAGTGCGAAAAGTGGTTTTTCAACACTATCACAAGTGCAAAAAGTGTTTTTTCCACACTAATACAAGTGCAAAAGTGGTTTCCTGCACCAACACAAGTGCGAAAAGTGGTTTTTCAACACTAACACAAGTGCGAAAAGTGGTTTTTCAACACTAACACAAGTGCGAAAAGTGGTTTTTCCACACTAATACAAGTGCAAAAGTGGTTTCCTGCACCAACACAAGTGCGAAAAGTGGTTTTTCAACACTAACACAACTGCAAAAAGTGGTTTTCCAACACTAACACAAGTGCGAAAAGTGGTTTTTCCACACTCATACAAGTGCAAAAGTGGTTTCCTGCACCAACACAAGTGTGAAAAGTGGTTTTTCAACACTAACACAAGTGCGAAAAGTGGTTTTTCAACACTAACACAAGTGCGAAAAGTGGTTTTTCCACACTAATACAAGTGCAAAAGTGGTTTCCTGCACCAACACAAGTGTGAAAAGTGGTTTTTCAACACTAACACAAGTGCGAAAAGTGGTTTTTCCACACTAATACAAGTGCAAAAGTGGTTTCCTGCACCAACACAAGTGCGAAAAGTGGTTTTTCAACACTACCACAAGTGCGAAAAGTGGTTTTTCAACACTAACACAAGTGCGAAAAGTGGTTTTTCCACACTAATACAAATGCAAAAGTCGTTTCCTGCACCACCACAAGTGCGAAAAGTGGTTTTTCAACACTAACACAAGTGCGAAAAGTGGTTTTGCCACACTAATACAAGTGCAAAAGTGGTTTCCTGCACCAACACAAGTGCGAAAAGTGGTTTTTCAACACTAACACAAGTGCGAAAAGTGGTTTTTCAACACTAACACAAGTGCGAAAAGTGGTTTTTCAACACTAACACAAGTGCGAAAAGTGGTTTTTCAACACTAACACAAGTGCGAAAAGTGGTTTTGCCACACTAATACAAGTGCAAAAGTGGTTTCCTGCACCAACACAAGTGCGAAAAGTGGTTTTTCAACACATACAAGTGCGAAAAGTGGTTTTTCAACACTAACACAAGTGCAAAAAGTGTTTTTTCCACACTAATACAAGTGCAAAAGTGGTTTCCTGCACCAACACAAGTGCGAAAAGTGGTTTTTCAACACTAACACAAGTGCGAAAAGTGGTTTTTCAACACTAACACAAGTGCGAAAAGTGGTTTTTCCACACTAATACAAGTGCAAAAGTGGTTTCCTGCACCAACACAAGTGCGAAAAGTGGTTTTTCAACACTAACACAAGTGCGAAAAGTGGTTTTTCAACACTAACACAAGTGCGAAAAGTGGTTTTTCAACAAAAACACAAGTGTGAAAAGTGTTTTTTCCACACTAATACAAGTGCAAAAGTGGTTTCCTGCACCAACACAAGTGCGAAAAGTGGTTTTTCAACACTAACATAAGTGCGAAAAGTGGTTTTTCAACACTAACACAAGTGCGAAAAGTGGTTTTTCAACACTAACACAATTGCGAAAGGTGGTTTTTCCACACTAATACAAGTGCAAAAGTGGTTTTCTGCACCAACACAAGTGCGAAAAGTGGTTTTTCAACACTAACACAAGTGCGAAAAGTGGTTTTTCAACACTATCACAAGTGCAAAAAGTGTTTTTTTCCACACTAATACAAGTGCAAAAGTCGTTTCCTGCACCAACACAAGTGCGAAAAGTGGTTTTTCAACACTAACACAAGTGCGAAAAGTGGTTTTGCCACACTAATACAAGTGCAAAAGTGGTTTCCTGCACCAACACAAGTGCGAAAAGTGGTTTTTCAACACTAACACAAGTGCAAAAAGTGGTTTTTCAACACGAACACAAGTGCGAAAAGTGGTTTTTCAACACTAACACAAGTGCGAAAAGTGGTTTTTCAACACTAACACAAGTGCGAAAAGTGGTTTTTCAACACTAACACAAGTGCGAAAAGTGGTTTTTCAACACTAACACAAGTGCGAAAAGTGGTTTTTCCACACTAATACAAGTGCAAAAGTGGTTTCCTGCACCAACACAAGTGCGAAAAGTGGTTTTTCAACACTAACACAAGTGCGAAAAGTGGTTTTTCAACACTAACACAAGTGCGAAAAGTGGTTTTTCAACACTAACACAAGTGCGAAAAGTGGTTATTCCACACTAATACAAGTGCAAAAGTGGTTTCCTGCACCAACACAAGTGCGAAAAGTGGTTTTTCAACACTAACACACGTGTGAAAAGTGGTTTTTCAACACTATCACAAGTGCAAAAAGTGTTTTTTCCACACTAATACAAGTGCAAAAGTGGTTTCCTGCACCAACACAAGTGCGAAAAGTGGTTTTTCAACACTAACACAAGTGTGAAAAGTGGTTTTTCAACACTAACACAAGTGCGAAAAGTGGTTTTTCCACACTAATACAAGTGCAAAAGTGGTTTCCTGCACCAACACAAGTGCGAAAAGTGGTTTTTCAACACATACAAGTGCGAAAAGTGGTTTTTCAACACTAACACAAGTGCAAAAAGTGTTTTTTCCACACTAATACAAGTGCAAAAGTGGTTTCCTGCACCAACACAAGTGCGAAAAGTGGTTTTTCAACACTAACACAAGTGCGAAAAGTGGTTTTTCAACACTAACACAAGTGCGAAAAGTGGTTTTTCCACACTAATACAAGTGCAAAAGTGGTTTCCTGCACCAACACAAGTGCGAAAAGTGGTTTTTCAACACTAACACAAGTGCGAAAAGTGGTTTTTCAACACTAACACAAGTGCAAAAAGTGGTTTTTCAACAAAAACACAAGTGTGAAAAGTGTTTTTTCCACACTAATACAAGTGCAAAAAGTGCAAAAGTGGTTTCCTGCAAAAGTGCACAAGTGCAAAAGTGGTTTCCTGCACCAACACAAGTGCGAAAAGTGGTTTTTCAACACTAACATAAGTGCGAAAAGTGGTTTTTCAACACTAACACAAGTGCGAAAAGTGGTTTTTCAACACTAACACAATTGCGAAAGGTGGTTTTTCCACACTAATACAAGTGCAAAAGTGGTTTTCTGCACCAACACAAGTGCGAAAAGTGGTTTTTCAACACTAACACAAGTGCGAAAAGTGGTTTTTCAACACTATCACAAGTGCAAAAAGTGTTTTTTCCACACTAATACAAGTGCAAAAGTCGTTTCCTGCACCAACACAAGTGCGAAAAAGTGGTTTTTCAACACTAACACAAGTGCGAAAAGTGGTTTTGCCACACTAATACAAGTGCAAAAGTGGTTTCCTGCACCAACACAAGTGCGAAAAGTGGTTTTTCAACACTAACACAAGTGCGAAAAGTGGTTTTTCAACACGAACACAAGTGCGAAAAGTGGTTTTTCAACACTAACACAAGTGCGAAAAGTGGTTTTTCAACACTAACACAAGTGCGAAAAGTGGTTTTTCAACACTAACACAAGTGCGAAAAGTGGTTTTTCAACACTAACACAAGTGCGAAAAGTGGTTTTTCCACACTAATACAAGTGCAAAAGTGGTTTCCTGCACCAACACAAGTGCGAAAAGTGGTTTTTCAACACTAACACAAGTGCGAAAAGTGGTTTTTCAACACTAACACAAGTGCGAAAAGTGGTTTTTCAACACTAACACAAGTGCGAAAAGTGGTTATTCCACACTAATACAAGTGCAAAAGTGGTTTCCTGCACCAACACAAGTGCGAAAAGTGGTTTTTCAACACTAACACACGTGTGAAAAGTGGTTTTTCAACACTATCACAAGTGCAAAAAGTGTTTTTTCCACACTAATACAAGTGCAAAAGTGGTTTCCTGCACCAACACAAGTGCGAAAAGTGGTTTTTCAACACTAACACAAGTGCGAAAAGTGGTTTTTCAACACTAACACAAGTGCGAAAAGTGGTTTTTCCACACTAATACAAGTGCAAAAGTGGTTTCCTGCACCAACACAAGTGCGAAAAGTGGTTTTTCAACACTAACACAAGTGCGAAAACTGGTTTTCCAACACTAACACAAGTGCGAAAAGTGGTTTTTCAACACTAACACAAGTGCAAAAAGTGTTTTTTCCACACTAATACAAGTGCAAAAGTGGTTTCCTGCACCAACACAAGTGCGAAAAGTGGTTTTTCAACACTAACACAAGTGCGAAAAGTGGTTTTTCAACACTAACACAAGTGCGAAAAGTGGTTTTTCAACACTATCACAAGTGCAAAAAGTGTTTTTTCCACACTAATACAAGTGCAAAAGTGGTTTCGTGCACCAACACAAGTGCGAAAAGTGGTTTTTCAACACTAACACAAGTGCAAAAAGTGGTTTTTAACACTAACACAAGTGCGAAAAGTGGTTTTTCCACACTAATACAAGTGCAAAAGTGGTTTCCTGCACCAACACAAGTGCGAAAAGTGGTTTTTCAACACATACAAGTGCGAAAAGTGGTTTTTCAACACTAACACAAGTGCAAAAAGTGTTTTTTCCACACTAATACAAGTGCAAAAGTGGTTTCCTGCACCAACACAAGTGCGAAAAGTGGTTTTTCAACACTAACACAAGTGCGAAAAGTGGTTTTTCAACACTAACACAAGTGCGAAAAGTGGTTTTTCCACACTAATACAAGTGCAAAAGTGGTTTCCTGCACCAACACAAGTGCGAAAAGTGGTTTTTCAACACTAACACAAGTGCGAAAAGTGGTTTTTCAACACTAACACAAGTGCGAAAAGTGGTTTTTCAACAAAAACACAAGTGTGAAAAGTGTTTTTTCCACACTAATACAAGTGCAAAAGTGGTTTCCTGCACCAACACAAGTGCGAAAAGTGGTTTTTCAACACTAACATAAGTGCGAAAAGTGGTTTTTCAACACTAACACAAGTGCGAAAAGTGGTTTTTCAACACTAACACAATTGCGAAAGGTGGTTTTTCCACATTAATACAAGTGCAAAAGTGGTTTTCTGCACCAACACAAGTGCGAAAAGTGGTTTTTCAACACTAACACAAGTGCGAAAAGTGGTTTTTCAACACTAACACAAGTGCGAAAAGTGGTTTTTCAACACTAACACAAGTGCGAAAAGTGGTTTTTCAACACTAACACAAGTGCGAAAAGTGGTTTTTCCACACTAATACAAGTGCAAAAGTGGTTTCCTGCACCAACACAAGTGCGAAAAGTGGTTTTTCAACACTAACACAAGTGCGAAAAGTGGTTTTTCAACACTAACACAAGTGCGAAAAGTGGTTTTTCAACACTAACACAAGTGCGAAAAGTGGTTATTAGACACTAATACAAGTGCAAAAGTGGTTTCCTGCACCAACACAAGTGCGAAAAGTGGTTTTTCAACACTAACACACATGTGAAAAGTGGTTTTTCAACACTATCACAAGTGCAAAAAGTGTTTTTTCCACACTAATACAAGTGCAAAAGTGGTTTCCTGCACCAACACAAGTGCGAAAAGTGGTTTTTCAACACTAAAACAAGTGCGAAAAGTGGTTTTTCAACACTAACACAAGTGCGAAAAGTGGTTTTTCCACACTAATACAAGTGCAAAAGTGGTTTCCTGCACCAACACAAGTGCGAAAAGTGGTTTTTCAACACTAACACAAGTGCGAAAACTGGTTTTCCAACACTAACACAAGTGCGAAAAGTGGTGTTTCAACACTAACACAAGTGCGAAAAGTGGTTTTTCAACACTAACACAAGTGCGAAAAGTGGTTTTTCAACACTAACACAAGAGCGAAAAGTGGTTTTTCAACACTAACACTAGTGCGAAAAGTGGTTTTTCCACACTAATACAAGTGCAAAAGTGGTTTCCTGCACCAACACAAGCGCGAAAAGTGGTTTTTCAACACTAACACAAGTGCGAAAAGTGGTTTTTCAACACTAACACAAGTGCGAAAAGTGGTTTTTCCACACTAATACAAGTGCAAAAGTGGTTTCCTGCACCAACACAAGTGCGAAAAGTGGTTTTTCCACACTAATACAAGTGCAAAAGTGGTTTCCTGCACCAACACAAGTGCGAAAAGTGGTTTTTCAACACTAACACAAGTGCGAAAAGTGGTTTTTCAACACCAACAAAAGTGCGAAAAGTGGTTTTTCAACACTAACACAAGTGTGAAAAGTGGTTTTTCAACACTAACACAAGTGCGAAAAGTGGTTTTTCCACACTAATACAAGTGCAAAAGTGGTTTCCTGCACCAACACAAGTGCGAAAAGTGGTTTTTCAACACTAACACAAGTGCGAAAAGTGGTTTTTCAACACTAACACAAGTGCGGAAAGTGGTTTTTCCACACTAATACAAGTGCAAAAGTGGTTTCCTGCACCAACACAAGTGCGAAAAGTGGTTTTTCAACACTAACACAAGTGCGAAAAGTGGTTTTTCAACACTAACACAAGTGCAAAAAGTGGTTTTTCCACACTAATACAAGTGCAAAAGTGGTTTCCTGCACCAACACAAGTGCGAAAAGTGGTTTTTCAACACCAACACAAGTGCGAAAAGTGGTTTTTCCACACTAATACAAGTGCAAAAGTGGTTTCCTGCACCAACACAAGTGCGAAAAGTGGTTTTTCAACACTAACACAAGTGCGAAAAGTGGTTTTTCAACACCAACACATGTGCGAAAAGTGGTTTTTCCACACTAATACAAGTGAAAAAGTGGTTTCCTGCACCAACACAAGTGCGAAAAGTGGTTTTTCAACACTAACGCAAGTGCGAAAAGTGGTTTTTCCACACTAATACAAGTGCAAAAGTGGTTTCCTGCACCAACACATGTGCGAAAAGTGGTTTTTCAACACAAACACAAGTGCGAAAAGTGGTTTTTAAACACTAACACAAGTGCGAAAAGTGGTTGCTCAACACTATCACAAGTGCAAAAAGTGTTTTTTCCACACTAACACAAGTGCAAAAGTGGTTTCCTGCACCAACACAAGTGCGAAAAGTGGTTTTTCAACACTAACACAAGTGCGAAAAGTGGTTTTTCAACACTAACACAAGTGCGAAAAGTGGTTTCTCAACACTATCACAAGTGCAAAAAGTGTTTTTTCCACACTAATACAAGTGCAAAAGTGGTTTCCTGCACCAACACAAGTGCGAAAAGTGGTTTTTCAACACTAACACAAGTGCGAAAAGTGGTTTTTCAACACTAACACAAGTGCGAAAAGTGGTTTTTCTACACTAACACAAGTGCGAAAAGTGGTTATTCCACACTAATACAAGTGCAAAAGTGGTTTCCTGCACCAACACAAGTGCGAAAAGTGGTTTTTCAACACTAACACAAGTGCGAAAAGTGGTTTTTCAACACTATCACAAGTGCAAAAAGTGTTTTTTCCACACTAATACAAGTGCAAAAGTGGTTTCCTGCACCAACACAAGTGCGAAAAGTGGTTTTTCAACACTAACACAAGTGCGAAAAGTGGTTTTTCAACACTAACACAAGTGCGAAAAGTGGTTTTTCCACACTAATACAAGTGCAAAAGTGGTTTCCTGCACCAACACAAGTGCGAAAAGTGGTTTTTCAACACTAACACAACTGCAAAAAGTGGTTTTCCAACACTAACACAAGTGCGAAAAGTGGTTTTTCCACACTCATACAAGTGCAAAAGTGGTTTCCTGCACCAACACAAGTGTGAAAAGTGGTTTTTCAACACTAACACAAGTGCGAAAAGTGGTTTTTCAACACTAACACAAGTGCGAAAAGTGGTTTTTCCACACTAATACAAGTGCAAAAGTGGTTTCCTGCACCAACACAAGTGTGAAAAGTGGTTTTTCAACACTAACACAAGTGCGAAAAGTGGTTTTTCCACACTAATACAAGTGCAAAAGTGGTTTCCTGCACCAACACAAGTGCGAAAAGTGGTTTTTCAACACTACCACAAGTGCGAAAAGTGGTTTTTCAACACTAACACAAGTGCGAAAAGTGGTTTTTCCACACTAATACAAATGCAAAAGTCGTTTCCTGCACCACCACAAGTGCGAAAAGTGGTTTTTCAACACTAACACAAGTGCGAAAAGTGGTTTTGCCACACTAATACAAGTGCAAAAGTGGTTTCCTGCACCAACACAAGTGCGAAAAGTGGTTTTTCAACACTAACACAAGTGCGAAAAGTGGTTTTTCAACACTAACACAAGTGCGAAAAGTGGTTTTTCAACACTAACACAAGTGCGAAAAGTGGTTTTTCAACACTAACACAAGTGCGAAAAGTGGTTTTTCCACACTAATACAAGTGCAAAAGTGGTTTCCTGCACCAACACAAGTGCGAAAAGTGGTTTTTCAACACTAACACAAGTGCGAAAAGTGGTTTTTCAACACTAACACAAGTGCGAAAAGTGGTTTTTCAACACTAACACAAGTGCGAAAAGTGGTTATTCCACACTAATACAAGTGCAAAAGTGGTTTCCTGCACCAACACAAGTGCGAAAAGTGGTTTTTCAACACTAACACACGTGTGAAAAGTGGTTTTTCAACACTATCACAAGTGCAAAAAGTGTTTTTTCCACACTAATACAAGTGCAAAAGTGGTTTCCTGCACCAACACAAGTGCGAAAAGTGGTTTTTCAACACTAACACAAGTGCGAAAAGTGGTTTTTCAACACTAACACAAGTGCGAAAAGTGGTTTTTCCACACTAATACAAGTGCAAAAGTGGTTTCCTGCACCAACACAAGTGCGAAAAGTGGTTTTTCAACACTAACACAAGTGCGAAAACTGGTTTTCCAACACTAACACAAGTGCGAAAAGTGGTTTTTCAACACTAACACAAGTGCAAAAAGTGTTTTTTCCACACTAATACAAGTGCAAAAGTGGTTTCCTGCACCAACACAAGTGCGAAAAGTGGTTTTTCAACACTAACACAAGTGCGAAAAGTGGTTTTTCAACACTAACACAAGTGCGAAAAGTGGTTTTTCAACACTATCACAAGTGCAAAAAGTGTTTTTTCCACACTAATACAAGTGCAAAAGTGGTTTCGTGCACCAACACAAGTGCGAAAAGTGGTTTTTCAACACTAACACAAGTGCAAAAAGTGGTTTTTCAACACTAACACAAGTGCGAAAAGTGGTTTTTCCACACTAATACAAGTGCAAAAGTGGTTTCCTGCACCAACACAAGTGCGAAAAGTGGTTTTTCAACACATACAAGTGCGAAAAGTGGTTTTTCAACACTAACACAAGTGCAAAAAGTGTTTTTTCCACACTAATACAAGTGCAAAAGTGGTTTCCTGCACCAACACAAGTGCGAAAAGTGGTTTTTCAACACTAACACAAGTGCGAAAAGTGGTTTTTCAACACTAACACAAGTGCGAAAAGTGGTTTTTCCACACTAATACAAGTGCAAAAGTGGTTTCCTGTACCAACACAAGTGCGAAAAGTGGTTTTTCAACACTAACACAAGTGCAAAAAGTGATTTTTCAACACTATCACAAGTGCAAAAAGTGTTTTTTCCACACTAATACAAGTGCAAAAGTGGTTTCCTGCACCAACACAAGTGCGAAAAGTGGTTTTTCAACACTAACACAAGTGCGAAAAGTGGTTTTTCAACACTAACACAAGTGCGAAAAGTGGTTTTTCAACACTATCACAAGTGCAAAAAGTGTTTTTTCCACACTAATACAAGTGCAAAAGTGGTTTCCTGCACCAACACAAGTGCGAAAAGTGGTTGTTCAGCACTAACACAAGTGCGAAAAGTGGTTTTTCCACACTAATACAAGTGCAAAAGTGGTTTCCTGCACCAACACAAGTGCGAAAAGTGTTTTTCAACACTAACACAAGTGCGAAAAGTGGTTTTTTCACACTAATACAAGTGCAAAAGTGGTTTCCTGCACCAACACAAGTGCGAAAAGTGGTTTTTCAACACTAACACAAGTGCGAAAAGTGGTTTTTCCACACTAATACAAGTGCAAAAGTGGTTTCCTGCACCAACACAAGTGCGAAAAGTTGTTTTTCAACACTAACACAAGTGCGAAAAGTGGTTTTTCCACACTAATACAAGTGCAAAAGTGGTTTCCTGCACCAACACAAGTGCGAAAAGTGGTTTTTCAACACTAACACAAGTGCGAAAAGTGGTTTTTTTCAACAATATCACAAGTGCAAAAAGTGTTTTTTCCACACTAATACAAGTGCAAAAGTGGTTTCCTGCACCAAGACAAGTGCGAAAAGTGGTTTTTCAACACTAACACAAGTGCAAAAAGTGGTTTTTCAACACTAACACAAGTGCGAAAAGTGGTTTTTCCACACTAATACAAGTGCAAAAGTGGTTTTTCCACACTAATACAAGTGCAAAAGTGGTTTCCTGCACCAACACAAGTGCGAAAAGTGGTTTTTCAACACTAACACAATTGCGAAAAGTGGTTTTTCCACACTAATACAAGTGCAAAAGTGGTTTCCTGCTCCAACACAAGTGCGAAAAGTGGTTTTTCAACACTAACACAAGTGCGAAAAGTGGTTTTTCAACACTAACACAAGTGTGAAAAGTGTTTTTTCCACACTAATACAAGTGCAAAAGTGGTTTCCTGTACCAACACAAGTGCGAAAAGTGGTTTTTCAACACTAACACAAGTGCAAAAAGTGGTTTTTCAACACTAACACAATTGCGAAAAGTGGTTTTTCCACACTAATACAAGTGCAAAAGTGGTTTCCTGCTCCAACACAAGTGCGAAAAGTGGTTTTTCAACACTAACACAAGTGTGAAAAGTGGTTTTTCAACACTAACACAAGTGCGAAAAGTGGTTTTTTTTTAACACTATCACAAGTGCAAAAAGTGTTTTTTCCACACTAATACAAGTGCAAAAGTGGTTTCCTGCACCAAGACAAGTGCGAAAAGTGGTTTTTCAACACTAACACAAGTGCAAAAAGTGGTTTTTCAACACTAACACAAGTGCGAAAAGTGTTTTTTTCCACACTAATACAAGTGCAAAAGTGGTTTCCTGCACCAACACGAGTGCGAAAAGTGGTTTTTCAACACTAACACAATTGCGAAAAGTGGTTTTTCCACACTAATACAAGTGCAAAAGTGGTTTCCTGCTCCAACACAGGTGCGAAAAGTGGTTTTTCAACACTAACACAAGTGCGAAAAGTGGTTTTTCAACACTAACACAAGTGTGAAAAGTGTTTTTTCCACACTAATACAAGTGCAAAAGTGGTTTCCTGTACCAACACAAGTGCGAAAAGTGGTTTTTCAACACTAACACAAGTGCAAAAAGTGTTTTTTCAACACTATCACAAGTGCAAAAAGTGTTTTTTCCACACTAATACAAGTGCAAAAGTGGTTTCCTGCACCAACACAAGTGCGAAAAGTGGTTTTTCAACACTAACACAAGTGCGAAAAGTGGTTTTTCAACACTAACACAAGTGCGAAAAGTGGTTTTTCAACACTATCACAAGTGCAAAAAGTGTTTTTTCCACACTAATACAAGTGCAAAAGTGGTTTCCTGCACCAACACAAGTGCAAACAGTGTTTTTTCCACACTAATACAAGTGTGAAAAGTGGTTTTTCAACACTAACACAAGTGCAAAAAGTGGTTTTTCAACACTAACACAAGTGTGAAAAGTGGTTTTTCCACACTAATACAAGTGCAAAAGTGGTTGCCTGCACCAACACAAGTGCGAAAAGTGGTTTTTCAACACTAACACAAGTGCGAAAAGTGGTTTTTCAACACTAACACATGTGCGAAAAGTGGTTTTGCCACACTAATACAAGTGCAAAAGTGGTTTCCTGCACCAACACAAGTGCGAAAAGTGGTTTTTCAACACTAACACAATTGCGAAAAGTGGTTTTTCAACACTAACACAAGTGTGAAAAGTGGTTTTTCCACACTAATACAAGTGCAAAAGTGGTTGCCTGCACCAACACAAGTGCGAAAAGTGGTTTTTCAACACTAACACAAGTGCGAAAAGTGGTTTTTCAACACTAACACAACTGTGAAAAGTGGTTGTTTCCACACTAATACAAGTGCAAAAGTGGTTGCCTGCACAAACACAAGTGCGAAAAGTGGTTTTTCAACACTAACACAAGTGCGAAAAGTGGTTTTTCAACACTAACACATGTGCGAAAAGTGGTTTTGCCACACTAATACAAGTGCAAAAGTGGTTTCCTGCACCAACACAAGTGCGAAAAGTGGTTTTTCAACACTAACACAATTGCGAAAAGTGGTTTTTCCACACTAATACAAGTGCAAAAGTGGTTTCCTGCACCAACACAAGTGCAAAAAGTGGTTTTTCAACACAAACACAAGAGCGAAAAGTGGTTTTTCAACGCTATCACAAGTGCAAAAAGTGTTTTTTCCACACTAATAAAAGTGCAAAAGTGGTTTTTCAACACTAACACAAGTGCGAAAAGTGGTTTTTCCACACTAATACAAGTGCAAAAGTGGTTTCCTGCACCAACACAAGTGCGAAAAGTGGTTTTTCAACACTAACACAAGTGCGAAAAGTGGTTTTTTTCAACACTATCACAAGTGCAAAAAGTGTTTTTTCCACACTAATACAAGTGCAAAAGTGGTTTCCTGCACCAAGACAAGTGCGAAAAGTGGTTTTTCAACACTAACACAAGTGCAAAAAGTGGTTTTTCAACACTAACACAAGTGCGAAAAGTGGTTTTTCCACACTAATACAAGTGCAAAAGTGGTTTCCTGCACCAACACAAGTGCGAAAAGTGGTTTTTCAACACTAACACAATTGCGAAAAGTGGTTTTTCCACACTAATACAAGTGCAAAAGTGGTTTCCTGCTCCAACACAAGTGCGAAAAGTGGTTTTTCAACACTAACACAAGTGCGAAAAGTGGTTTTTCAACACTAACACAAGTGCGAAAAGTGGTTTTTTTCAACACTATCACAAGTGCAAAAAGTGTTTTTTCCACACTAATACAAGTGCAAAAGTGGTTTCCTGCACCAAGACAAGTGCGAAAAGTGGTTTTTCAACACTAACACAAGTGCAAAAAGTGGTTTTTCAACACTAACACAAGTGCGAAAAGTGGTTTTTCCACACTAATACAAGTGCAAAAGTGGTTTCCTGCACCAACACAAGTGCGAAAAGTGGTTTTTCAACACTAACACAATTGCGAAAAGTGGTTTTTCCACACTAATACAAGTGCAAAAGTGGTTTCCTGCTCCAACACAAGTGCGAAAAGTGGTTTTTCAACACTAACACAAGTGTGAAAAGTGTTTTTTCCACACTAATACAAGTGCAAAAGTGGTTTCCTGTACCAACACAAGTGCGAAAAGTGGTTTTTCAACACTAACACAAGTGCAAAAAGTGGTTTTTCAACACTATCACAAGTGCAAAAAGTGTTTTTTCCACACTAATACAAGTGCAAAAGTGGTTTCCTGCACCAACACAAGTGCGAAAAGTGGTTTTTCAACACTAACACAAGTGCGAAAAGTGGTTTTTCAACACTAACACAAGTGCGAAAAGTGGTTTTTCAACACTATCACAAGTGCAAAAAGTGTTTTTTCCACACTAATACAAGTGCAAAAGTGGTTTCCTGCACCAAAACAAGTGCAAAAAGTGTTTTTTCCACACTAATACAAGTGTGAAAAGTGGTTTTTCAACACTAACACAAGTGCGAAAAGTTGTTTTTCAACACTAACACAAGTGTGAAAAGTGGTTTTTCCACACTAATACAAGTGCAAAAGTGGTTGCCTGCACCAACACAAGTGCGAAAAGTGGTTTTTCAACACTAACACAAGTGCGAAAAGTGGTTTTTCAACACTAACACATGTGCGAAAAGTGGTTTTGCCACACTAATACAAGTGCAAAAGTGGTTTCCTGCACCAACACAAGTGCGAAAAGTGGTTTTTCAACACTAACACAATTGCGAAAAGTGGTTTTTCAACACTAACACAAGTGTGAAAAGTGGTTTTTCCACACTAATACAAGTGCAAAAGTGGTTGCCTGCACCAACACAAGTGCGAAAAGTGGTTTTTCAACACTAACACAAGTGCGAAAAGTGGTTTTTCAACACTAACACAACAGTGCGAAAAGTGGTTTTTCCACACTAATACAAGTGCAAAAGTGGTTTCCTGCACCAACACAAGTGCGAAAAGTGGTTTTTCAACGCTATCACAACTGCAAAAAGTGTTTTTTCCACACTAATAAAAGTGCAAAAGTGGTTTTTCAACACTAACACATGTGCGAAAAGTGGTTTTTCAACTCTATCACAAGTGCAAAAAGTGTTTTTTCCACACTAATACAAGTGCGAAAAGTGTTTTTTCAACACTAACACATGTGCGAAAAGTGGTTTTTCCACACTAATACAAGTGCAAAAGTGGTTTCCTGCACCAACACAAGTGCGAAAAGCAGTTTTTCAACACTAACACAAGTGCGAAAAGTGGTTTTTCAACTCTATCACAAGTGCAAAAAGTGTTTTTCCCACACTAATACAAGTGCGAAAAGTGTTTTTTCAACACTAACACAAGTGCGAAAAGTGGTTTTTCAACACTAACACAAGTGTGAAAAGTGGTTTTTCCACACTAATACAAGTGCAAAAGTGGTTGCCTGCACCAACACAAGTGCGAAAAGTGGTTTTTCAACACTAACACAAGTGCGAAAAGTGGTTTTTCAACACTAACACAACAGTGCGAAAAGTGGTTTTTCCACACTAATACAAGTGCAAAAGTGGTTTCCTGCACCAACACAAGTGCGAAAAGTGGTTTTTCAACGCTATCACAAGTGCAAAAAGTGTTTTTTCCACACTAATAAAAGTGCAAAAGTGGTTTTTCAACACTAACACATGTGCGAAAAGTGGTTTTTCAACTCTATCACAAGTGCAAAAAGTGTTTTTTCCACACTAATACAAGTGCGAAAAGTGTTTTTTCAACACTAACATGTGCGAAAAGTGGTTTTTCCACACTAATACAAGTGCAAAAGTGGTTTCCTGCACCAACACAAGTGCGAAAAGCAGTTTTTCAACACTAACACAAGTGCGAAAAGTGGTTTTTCAACTCTATCACAAGTGCAAAAAGTGTTTTTTCCACACTAATACAAGTGCGAAAAGTGTTTTTTCAACACTAACACAAGTGCGAAAAGTGGTTTTTCCACATTAATACAAGTGCAAAAGTGGTTTCCTGCACCAACACAAGTGCAAAAAGTGGTTTTTCAACACTAACACAAGAGCGAAAAGTGGTTTTTCAACGCTATCACAAGTGCAAAAAGTGTTTTTTCCACACTAATAAAAGTGCAAAAGTGGTTTTTCAACACTAACACAAGTGCGAAAAGTGGTTTTTCCACACTAATACAAGTGCAAAAGTGGTTTCCTGCACCAACACAAGTGCGAAAAGTGGTTTTTCAACACTAACACAAGTGCGAAAAGTGGTTTTTTTCAACACTATCACCAGTGCAAAAAGTGTTTTTTCCACACTAATACAAGTGCAAAAGTGGTTGCCTGCACCAACACAAGTGCGAAAAGTGGTTTTTCAACACTAACACAAGTGCGAAAAGTGGTTTTTCAACACTAACACATGTGCGAAAAGTGGTTTTGCCACACTAATACAAGTGCAAAAGTGGTTTCCTGCACCAACACAAGTGCGAAAAGTGGTTTTTCAACACTAACACAATTGCGAAAAGTGGTTTTTCCACACTAATACAAGTGCAAAAGTGGTTTCCTGCACCAACACAAGTGCGAAAAGCAGTTTTTCAACACTAACACAAGTGTGAAAAGTGGTTTTTCAACTCTATCACAAGTGCAAAAAGTGTTTTTTCCACACTAATACAAGTGCGAAAAGTGTTTTTTCAACATTAACACAAGTGCGAAAAGTGGTTTTTTCCACATTAATACAAGTGCAAAAGTGGTTTCCTGCACCAACACAAGTGCAAAAAGTGGTTTTTCAACACTAACATAAGAGCGAAAAGTGGTTTTTCAACGCTATCACAAGTGCAAAAAGTGTTTTTTCCACACTAATAAAAGTGCAAAAGTGGTTTTTCAACACTAACACAAGTGCGAAAAGTGGTTTTTCCACACTAATACAAGTGCAAAAGTGGTTTCCTGCACCAACACAAGTGCGAAAAGTGGTTTTTTTCAACACTATCACAAGTGCAAAAAGTGTTTTTTCCACACTAATACAAGTGCAAAAGTGGTTTCCTGCACCAAGACAAGTGCGAAAAGTGGTTTTTCAACACTAACACAAGTGCAAAAAGTGGTTTTTCAACACTAACACAAGTGCGAAAAGTGGTTTTTCCACACTAATACAAGTGCAAAATTGGTTTCCTGCACCAACACAATTGCGAAAAGTGGTTTTTCCACACTAATACAAGTGCAAAAGTGGTTTCCTGCTCCAACACAAGTGCGAAAAGTGGTTTTTCAACACTAACACAAGTGCGAAAAGTGGTTTTTCAACACTAACACAAGTGTGAAAAGTGTTTTTTCCACACTAATACAAGTGCAAAAGTGGTTTCCTGTACCAACACAAGTGCGAAAAGTGGTTTTTCAACACTAACACAAGTGCAAAAAGTGGTTTTTCAACACTATCACAAGTGCAAAAAGTGTTTTTTCCACACTAATACAAGTGCAAAAGTGGTTTCCTGCACCAACACAAGTGCGAAAAGTGGTTTTTCAACACTAACACAAGTGCAAAAAGTGGTTTTTCAACACTAACACAAGTGCGAAAAGTGGTTTTTCCACACTAATACAAGTGCAAAAGTGGTTTCCTGCACCAACACAAGTGCGAAAAGTGGTTTTTCAACACTAACACAATTGCGAAAAGTGGTTTTTCCACACTAATACAAGTGCAAAAGTGGTTTCCTGCTCCAACACAAGTGCGAAAAGTGGTTTTTCAACACTAACACAAGTGCAAAAAGTGGTTTTTCAACACTAATACAAGTGCAAAAAGTGTTTTTTCCACACTAATACAAGTGCAAAAGTGGTTTCCTGTACCAACACAAGTGCGAAAAGTGTTTTTTCCACACTAATAAAAGTGCAAAAGTGGTTTTTCAACACTAACACAAGTGCAAAAAGTGTTTTTTCCACACTAATACAAGTGCAAAAGTGGTTTCCTGCACCAACACAAGTGCGAAAAGTGGTTTTTCAACACTAACACAAGTGCGAAAAGTGGTTTTTCAACACTAACACAAGTGCGAAAAGTGGTTTTTCAACACTATCACAAGTGCAAAAAGTGTTTTTTCCACACTAATACAAGTGCAAAAGTGGTTTCCTGCACCAACACAAGTGCGAAAAGTGGTTTTTCAACACTAACACAAGTGCGAAAAGTGGTTTTTCCACACTAATACAAGTGCAAAAGTGGTTTCCTGCACCAACACAAGTGCGAAAAGTGGTTTTTCAACACTAACAGAAGTGCGAAAAGTGGTTTTTTCACACTAATACAAGTGCAAAAGTGGTTTCCTGCACCAACACAAGTGCGAAAAGTGGTTTTTCAACACTAACACAAGTGCGAAAAGTGGTTTTTCCACACTAATACAAGTGCAAAAGTGGTTTCCTGCACCAACACAAGTGCGAAAAGTGGTTTTTCAACACTAACACAAGTGCGAAAAGTGGTTTTTCCACACTAATACAAGTGCAAAAGTGGTTTCCTGCACCAACACAAGTGCGAAAAGTGGTTTTTCAACACTAACACAATTGCGAAAAGTGGTTTTTCCACACTAATACAAGTGCAAAAGTGGTTTCCTGCTCCAACACAAGTGCGAAAAGTGGTTTTTCAACACTAACACAATTGCGAAAAGTGGTTTTTCCACACTAATACAAGTGCAAAAGTGGTTTCCTGCTCCAACACAAGTGCGAAAAGTGGTTTTTCAACACTAACACAAGTGCGAAAAGTGGTTTTTCAACACTATCACAAGTGCAAAAAGTGTTTTTTACACACTAATACAAGTGCAAAAGTGGTTTCCTGCACCAACACAAGTGCGAAAAGTGGTTTTTCAACACTAACGCAAGTGCGAAAAGTGGTTTTTCAACACTAACACAAGTGCGAAAAGTGGTTTTTCAACACTATCACAAGTGGAAAAAGTGTTTTTTCCACACTAATACAAGTGCAAAAGTGGTTTCCTGCACCAACACAAGTGCAAACAGTGTTTTTTCCACACTAATACAAGTGTGAAAAGTGGTTTTTCAACACTAACACAAGTGCGAAAAGTGGTTTTTCAACACTAACACAAGTGTGAAAAGTGGTTTTTCCACACTAATACAAGTGCAAAAGTGGTTGCCTGCACCAACACAAGTGCGAAAAGTGGTTTTTCAACACTAACACAAGTGCAAAAAGTGGTTTTTCAACACTAACACATGTGCGAAAAGTGGTTTTGCCACACTAATACAAGTGCAAAAGTGGTTTCCTGCACCAACACAAGTGCGAAAAGTGGTTTTTCAACACTAACACAATTGCGAAAAGTGGTTTTTCAACACTAACACAAGTGTGAAAAGTGGTTTTTCCACACTAATACAAGTGCAAAAGTGGTTGCCTGCACCAACACAAGTGCGAAAAGTGGTTTTTCAACACTAACACAAGTGCGAAAAGTGGTTTTTCAACACTAACACAACTGTGAAAAGTGGTTTTTCCACACTAATACAAGTGCAAAAGTGGTTGCCTGCACCAACACAAGTGCGAAAAGTGGTTTTTCAACACTAACACAAGTGCGAAAAGTGGTTTTTCAACACTAACACATGTGCGAAAAGTGGTTTTGCCACACTAATACAAGTGCAAAAGTGGTTTCCTGCACCAACACAAGTGCGAAAAGTGGTTTTTCAACACTAACACAATTGCGAAAAGTGGTTTTTCCACACTAATACAAGTGCAAAAGTGGTTTCCTGCACCAACACAAGTGCGAAAAGCAGTTTTTCAACACTAACACAAGTGCGAAAAGTGGTTTTTCAACTCTATCACAAGTGCAAAAAGTGTTTTTTCCACACTAATACAAGTGCGAAAAGTGTTTTTTCAACACTAACACAAGTGCGAAAAGTGGTTTTTCCACATTAATACAAGTGCAAAAGTGGTTTCCTGCACCAACACAAGTGCGAAAAGTGGTTTTTCAACACTAACACAATTGCAAAAAGTGGTTGTTCCACACTAATACAAGTGCAAAAGTGGTTTCCTGCACCAACACAAGTGCGAAAAGCAGTTTTTCAACACTAACACAAGTGCGAAAAGTGGTTTTTCAACTCTATCACAAGTGCAAAAAGTGTTTTTTCCACACTAATACAAGTGCAAAAAGTGGTTTTTCAACACTAACACAAGAGCGAAAAGTGGTTTTTCAACGCTATCACAAGTGCAAAAAGTGTTTTTTCCACACTAATAAAAGTGCAAAAGTGGTTTTTCAACACTAACACAAGTGCAAAAAGTGGTTTTTCCACACTAATACAAGTGCAAAAGTGTTTTTTCCACACTAATACAAGTGCAAAAGTGGTTTCCTGTTCCAACACAAGTGCGAAAAGTGGTTTTTCAACACTAACACAAGTGCAAAAAGTGATTTTTCAACACTATCACAAGTGCAAAAAGTGTTTTTTCCACACTAATACAAGTGCAAAAGTGGTTTCCTGCACCAACACAAGTGCGAAAAGTGGTTTTTCAACACTAACACAAGTGCGAAAAGTGGTTTTTCAACACTAACACAAGTGCGAAAAGTGGTTTTTCAACACTATCACAAGTGCAAAAAGTGTTTTTTCCACACTAATACAAGTGCAAAAGTGGTTTCCTGCACCAACACAAGTGCGAAAAGTGGTTTTTCAACACTAACACAAGTGCGAAAAGTGGTTTTCCACACTAATACAAGTGCAAAAGTGGTTTCCTGCACCAACACAAGTGCGAAAAGTGGTTTTTCAACACTAACACAAGTGCGAAAAGTGGTTTTTTCACACTAATACAAGTGCAAAAGTGGTTTCCTGCACCAACACAAGTGCGAAAAGTGGTTTTTCAACACTAACACAAGTGCGAAAAGTGGTTTTTCCACACTAATACAAGTGCAAAAGTGGTTTCCTGCACCAACACAAGTGCGAAAAGTGGTTTTTCAACACTAACACAAGTGCGAAAAGTGGTTTTTTTCAACACTATCACAAGTGCAAAAAGTGTTTTTTCCACACTAATACAAGTGCAAAAGTGGTTTCCTGCACCAAGACAAGTGCGAAAAGTGGTTTTTCAACACTAACACAAGTGCAAAAAGTGGTTTTTCAACACTAACACAAGTGCGAAAAGTGGTTTTTCCACACTAATACAAGTGCAAAAGTGGTTTCCTGCACCAACACAAGTGCGAAAAGTGGTTTTTCAACACTAACACAATTGCGAAAAGTGGTTTTTCCACACTAATACAAGTGCAAAAGTGGTTTCCTGCTCCAACACAAGTGCGAAAAGTGGTTTTTCAACACTAACACAAGTGCGAAAAGTGGTTTTTCAACACTATCACAAGTGCAAAAAGTGTTTTTTCCACACTAATACAAGTGCAAAAGTGGTTTCCTGCACCAACACAAGTGCGAAAAGTGGTTTTTCAACACTAACGCAAGTGCGAAAAGTGGTTTTTCAACACTAACACAAGTGCGAAAACTGGTTTTTCAACACTATCACAAGTGCAAAAAGTGTTTTTTCCACACTAATACAAGTGCAAAAGTGGTTTCCTGCACCAACACAAGTGCAAACAGTGTTTTTTCCACACTAATACAAGTGTGAAAAGTGGTTTTTCAACACTAACACAAGTGCGAAAAGTGGTTTTTCAACACTAACACAAGTGTGAAAAGTGGTTTTTCCACACTAATACAAGTGCAAAAGTGGTTGCCTGCACCAACACAAGTGCGAAAAGTGGTTTTTCAACACTAACACAAGTGCAAAAAGTGGTTTTTCAACACTAACACATGTGCGAAAAGTGGTTTTGCCACACTAATACAAGTGCAAAAGTGGTTTCCTGCACCAACACAAGTGCGAAAAGTGGTTTTTCAACACTAACACAATTGCGAAAAGTGGTTTTTCAACACTAACACAAGTGTGAAAAGTGGTTTTTCCACACTAATACAAGTGCAAAAGTGGTTGCCTGCACCAACACAAGTGCAAAAAGTGGTTTTTCAACACGAACACAAGTGCGAAAAGTGGTTTTTCAACACTAACACAACTGTGAAAAGTGGTTTTTCCACACTAATACAAGTGCAAAAGTGGTTGCCTGCACCAACACAAGTGCGAAAAGTGGTTTTTCAACACTAACACAAGTGCGAAAAGTGGTTTTTCAACACTAACACATGTGCGAAAAGTGGTTTTGCCACACTAATACAAGTGCAAAAGTGGTTTCCTGCACCAACACAAGTGCGAAAAGTGGTTTTTCAACACTAACACAATTGCGAAAAGTGGTTTTTCCACACTAATACAAGTGCAAAAGTGGTTTCCTGCACCAACACAAGTGCGAAAAGCAGTTTTTCAACACTAACACAAGTGCGAAAAGTGGTTTTTCAACTCTATCACAAGTGCAAAAAGTGTTTTTTCCACACTAATACAAGTGCGAAAAGTGTTTTTTCAACACTAACACAAGTGCGAAAAGTGGTTTTTCCACATTAATACAAGTGCAAAAGTGGTTTCCTGCACCAACACAAGTGCGAAAAGTGGTTTTTCAACACTAACACAATTGCAAAAAGTGGTTGTTCCACACTAATACAAGTGCAAAAGTGGTTTCCTGCACCAACACAAGTGCGAAAAGCAGTTTTTCAACACTAACACAAGTGCGAAAAGTGGTTTTTCAACTCTATCACAAGTGCAAAAAGTGTTTTTCCACACTAATACAAGTGCAAAAAGTGGTTTTTCAACACTAACACAAGAGCGAAAAGTGGTTTTTCAACGCTATCACAAGTGCAAAAAGTGTTTTTTCCACACTAATAAAAGTGCAAAAGTGGTTTTTCAACACTAACACAAGTGCAAAAAGTGGTTTTTCCACACTAATACAAGTGCAAAAGTGTTTTTTCCACACTAATACAAGTGCAAAAGTGGTTTCCTGTACCAACACAAGTGCGAAAAGTGTTTTTTCAACACTAACACAAGTGCAAAAAGTGATTTTTTCAACACTATCACAAGTGCAAAAAGTGTTTTTTCCACACTAATACAAGTGCAAAAGTGGTTTCCTGCACCAACACAAGTGCGAAAAGTGGTTTTTCAACACTAACACAAGGTGCGAAAAGTGGTTTTTCCACACTAATACAAGTGCAAAAGTGGTTTCCTGCACCAACACAAGTGCGAAAAGTGGTTTTTCAACACTAACACAATTGCAAAAAGTGGTTGTTCCACACTAATACAAGTGCAAAAGTGGTTTCCTGCACCAACACAAGTGCGAAAAGCAGTTTTTCAACACTAACACAAGTGCGAAAAGTGGTTTTTCAACTCTATCACAAGTGCAAAAAGTGTTTTTTCCACACTAATACAAGTGCAAAAAGTGGTTTTTCAACACTAACACAAGAGCGAAAAGTGGTTTTTCAACGCTATCACAAGTGCAAAAAGTGTTTTTTCCACACTAATAAAAGTGCAAAAGTGGTTTTTCAACACTAACACAAGTGCAAAAAGTGGTTTTTCCACACTAATACAAGTGCAAAAGTGTTTTTTCCACACTAATACAAGTGCAAAAGTGGTTTCCTGTACCAACACAAGTGCGAAAAGTGGTTTTTCAACACTAACACAAGTGCAAAAAGTGATTTTTCAACACTATCACAAGTGCAAAAGTGTTTTTTCCACACTAATACAAGTGCAAAAGTGGTTTCCTGCACCAACACAAGTGCGAAAAGTGGTTTTTCAACACTAACACAAGTGCGAAAAGTGGTTTTTCAACACTAACACAAGTGCGAAAAGTGGTTTTTCAACACTATCACAAGTGCAAAAAGTGTTTTTTCCACACTAATACAAGTGCAAAAGTGGTTTCCTGCACCAACACAAGTGCGAAAAGTGGTTTTTCAACACTAACACAAGTGCGAAAAGTGGTTTTCCACACTAATACAAGTGCAAAAGTGGTTTCCTGCACCAACACAAGTGCGAAAAGTGGTTTTTCAACACTAACACAAGTGCGAAAAGTGGTTTTTCCACACTAATACAAGTGCAAAAGTGGTTTCCTGCACCAACACAAGTGCGAAAAGTGGTTTTTCAACACTAACACAAGTGCGAAAAGTGGTTTTTCCACACTAATACAAGTGCAAAAGTGGTTTCCTGCACCAACACAAGTGCGAAAAGTGGTTTTTCAACACTATCACAAGTGCAAAAAGTGTTTTTTCCACACTAATACAAGTGCAAAAGTGGTTTCCTGCACCAAGACAAGTGCGAAAAGTGGTTTTTCAACACTAACACAAGTGCAAAAAGTGGTTTTTCAACACTAACACAAGTGCGAAAAGTGGTTTTTCCACACTAATACAAGTGCAAAAGTGGTTTCCTGCACCAACACAAGTGCGAAAAGTGGTTTTTCAACACTAACACAATTGCGAAAAGTGGTTTTTCCACACTAATACAAGTGCAAAAGTGGTTTCCTGCTCCAACACAAGTGCGAAAAGTGGTTTTTCAACACTAACACAAGTGCGAAAAGTGGTTTTTCAACACTATCACAAGTGCAAAAAGTGTTTTTTCCACACTAATACAAGTGCAAAAGTGGTTTCCTGCACCAACACAAGTGCGAAAAGTGGTTTTTCAACACTAACGCAAGTGCGAAAAGTGGTTTTTCAACACTAACACAAGTGCGAAAACTGGTTTTTCAACACTATCACAAGTGCAAAAAGTGTTTTTTCCACACTAATACAAGTGCAAAAGTGGTTTCCTGCACCAACACAAGTGCAAACAGTGTTTTTCCACACTAATACAAGTGTGAAAAGTGGTTTTTCAACACTAACACAAGTGCGAAAAGTGGTTTTTCAACACTAACACAAGTGCAAAAAGTGTTTTTTCCACACTAATACAAGTGCAAAAGTGGTTTCCTGCACCAACACAAGTGCGAAAAGTGGTTTTTCAACACTAACACAAGTGCGAAAAGTGGTTTTTCCACACTAATACAAGTGCAAAAGTGGTTTCCTGCACCAACACAAGTGCGAAAAGTGGTTTTTCAACACTAACAGAAGTGCGAAAAGTGGTTTTTTCACACTAATACAAGTGCAAAAGTGGTTTCCTGCACCAACACAAGTGCGAAAAGTGGTTTTTCAACACTAACACAAGTGCGAAAAGTGGTTTTTCCACACTAATACAAGTGCAAAAGTGGTTTCCTGCACCAACACAAGTGCAAAAAGTGGTTTTTCAACACTAACACAAGTGCGAAAAGTGGTTTTTCCACACTAATACAAGTGCAAAAGTGGTTTCCTGCACCAACACAAGTGCGAAAAGTGGTTTTTCAACACTAACACAATTGCGAAAAGTGGTTTTTCCACACTAATACAAGTGCAAAAGTGGTTTCCTGCTCCAACACAAGTGCGAAAAGTGGTTTTTCAACACTAACACAATTGCGAAAAGTGGTTTTTCCACACTAATACAAGTGCAAAAGTGGTTTCCTGCACCAACACAAGTGCGAAAAGCAGTTTTTCAACACTAACACAAGTGCGAAAAGTGGTTTTTCAACTCTATCACAAGTGCAAAAAGTGTTTTTTCCACACTAATACAAGTGCGAAAAGTGTTTTTTCAACACTAACACAAGTGCGAAAAGTGGTTTTTCCACATTAATACAAGTGCAAAAGTGGTTTCCTGCACCAACACAAGTGCGAAAAGTGGTTTTTCAACACTAACACAATTGCAAAAAGTGGTTGTTCCACACTAATACAAGTGCAAAAGTGGTTTCCTGCACCAACACAAGTGCGAAAAGCAGTTTTTCAACACTAACACAAGTGCGAAAAGTGGTTTTTCAACTCTATCACAAGTGCAAAAAGTGTTTTTTCCACACTAATACAAGTGCAAAAAGTGGTTTTTCAACACTAACACAAGAGCGAAAAGTGGTTTTTCAACGCTATCACAAGTGCAAAAAGTGTTTTTTCCACACTAATAAAAGTGCAAAAGTGGTTTTTCAACACTAACACAAGTGCAAAAAGTGGTTTTTCCACACTAATACAAGTGCAAAAGTGTTTTTTCCACACTAATACAAGTGCAAAAGTGGTTTCCTGTACCAACACAAGTGCGAAAAGTGGTTTTTCAACACTAACACAAGTGCAAAAAGTGATTTTTCAACACTATCACAAGTGCAAAAAGTGTTTTTTCCACACTAATACAAGTGCAAAAGTGGTTTCCTGCACCAACACAAGTGCGAAAAGTGGTTTTTCAACACTAACACAAGTGCGAAAAGTGGTTTTTCCACACTAATACAAGTGCAAAAGTGGTTTCCTGCACCAACACAAGTGCGAAAAGTGGTTTTTCAACACTAACACAATTGCAAAAAGTGGTTGTTCCACACTAATACAAGTGCAAAAGTGGTTTCCTGCACCAACACAAGTGCGAAAAGCAGTTTTTCAACACTAACACAAGTGCGAAAAGTGGTTTTTCAACTCTATCACAAGTGCAAAAAGTGTTTTTTCCACACTAATACAAGTGCAAAAAGTGGTTTTTCAACACTAACACAAGAGCGAAAAGTGGTTTTTCAACGCTATCACAAGTGCAAAAAGTGTTTTTTCCACACTAATAAAAGTGCAAAAGTGGTTTTTCAACACTAACACAAGTGCAAAAAGTGGTTTTTCCACACTAATACAAGTGCAAAAGTGTTTTTTCCACACTAATACAAGTGCAAAAGTGGTTTCCTGTACCAACACAAGTGCGAAAAGTGGTTTTTCAACACTAACACAAGTGCAAAAAGTGATTTTTCAACACTATCACAAGTGCAAAAAGTGTTTTTTCCACACTAATACAAGTGCAAAAGTGGTTTCCTGCACCAACACAAGTGCGAAAAGTGGTTTTTCAACACTAACACAAGTGCGAAAAGTGGTTTTTCAACACTAACACAAGTGCGAAAAGTGGTTTTTCAACACTATCACAAGTGCAAAAAGTGTTTTTTCCACACTAATACAAGTGCAAAAGTGGTTTCCTGCACCAACACAAGTGCGAAAAGTGGTTTTTCAACACTAACACAAGTGCGAAAAGTGGTTTTCCACACTAATACAAGTGCAAAAGTGGTTTCCTGCACCAACACAAGTGCGAAAAGTGGTTTTTCAACACTAACACAAGTGCGAAAAGTGGTTTTTCCACACTAATACAAGTGCAAAAGTGGTTTCCTGCACCAACACAAGTGCGAAAAGTGGTTTTTCAACACTAACACAAGTGCGAAAAGTGGTTTTTCCACACTAATACAAGTGCAAAAGTGGTTTCCTGCACCAACACAAGTGCGAAAAGTGGTTTTTCAACACTAACACAAGTGCGAAAAGTGGTTTTTTTCAACACTATCACAAGTGCAAAAAGTGTTTTTTCCACACTAATACAAGTGCAAAAGTGGTTTCCTGCACCAAGACAAGTGCGAAAAGTGGTTTTTCAACACTAACACAAGTGCAAAAAGTGGTTTTTCAACACTAACACAAGTGCGAAAAGTGGTTTTTCCACACTAATACAAGTGCAAAAGTGGTTTCCTGCACCAACACAAGTGCGAAAAGTGGTTTTTCAACACTAACACAATTGCGAAAAGTGGTTTTTCCACACTAATACAAGTGCAAAAGTGGTTTCCTGCTCCAACACAAGTGCGAAAAGTGGTTTTTCAACACTAACACAAGTGCGAAAAGTGGTTTTTCAACACTATCACAAGTGCAAAAAGTGTTTTTTCCACACTAATACAAGTGCAAAAGTGGTTTCCTGCACCAACACAAGTGCGAAAAGTGGTTTTTCAACACTAACGCAAGTGCGAAAAGTGGTTTTTCAACACTAACACAAGTGCGAAAACTGGTTTTTCAACACTATCACAAGTGCAAAAAGTGTTTTTTCCACACTAATACAAGTGCAAAAGTGGTTTCCTGCACCAACACAAGTGCAAACAGTGTTTTTCCACACTAATACAAGTGTGAAAAGTGGTTTTTCAACACTAACACAAGTGCGAAAAGTGGTTTTTCAACACTAACACAAGTGCAAAAAGTGTTTTTTCCACACTAATACAAGTGCAAAAGTGGTTTCCTGCACCAACACAAGTGCGAAAAGTGGTTTTTCAACACTAACACAAGTGCGAAAAGTGGTTTTTCCACACTAATACAAGTGCAAAAGTGGTTTCCTGCACCAACACAAGTGCGAAAAGTGGTTTTTCAACACTAACAGAAGTGCGAAAAGTGGTTTTTTCACACTAATACAAGTGCAAAAGTGGTTTCCTGCACCAACACAAGTGCAAACAGTGTTTTTTCCACACTAATACAAGTGTGAAAAGTGGTTTTTCAACACTAACACAAGTGCGAAAAGTGGTTTTTCAACACTAACACAAGTGTGAAAAGTGGTTTTTCCACACTAATACAAGTGCAAAAGTGGTTGCCTGCACCAACACAAGTGCGAAAAGTGGTTTTTCAACACTAACACAAGTGCAAAAAGTGGTTTTTCAACACTAACACATGTGCGAAAAGTGGTTTTGCCACACTAATACAAGTGCAAAAGTGGTTTCCTGCACCAACACAAGTGCGAAAAGTGGTTTTTCAACACTAACACAATTGCGAAAAGTGGTTTTTCAACACTAACACAAGTGTGAAAAGTGGTTTTTCCACACTAATACAAGTGCAAAAGTGGTTGCCTGCACCAACACAAGTGCAAAAAGTGGTTTTTCAACACGAACACAAGTGCGAAAAGTGGTTTTTCAACACTAACACAACTGTGAAAAGTGGTTTTTCCACACTAATACAAGTGCAAAAGTGGTTGCCTGCACCAACACAAGTGCGAAAAGTGGTTTTTCAACACTAACACAAGTGCGAAAAGTGGTTTTTCAACACTAACACATGTGCGAAAAGTGGTTTTGCCACACTAATACAAGTGCAAAAGTGGTTTCCTGCACCAACACAAGTGCGAAAAGTGGTTTTTCAACACTAACACAATTGCGAAAAGTGGTTTTTCCACACTAATACAAGTGCAAAAGTGGTTTCCTGCACCAACACAAGTGCGAAAAGCAGTTTTTCAACACTAACACAAGTGCGAAAAGTGGTTTTTCAACTCTATCACAAGTGCAAAAAGTGTTTTTTCCACACTAATACAAGTGCGAAAAGTGTTTTTTCAACACTAACACAAGTGCGAAAAGTGGTTTTTCCACATTAATACAAGTGCAAAAGTGGTTTCCTGCACCAACACAAGTGCGAAAAGTGGTTTTTCAACACTAACACAATTGCAAAAAGTGGTTGTTCCACACTAATACAAGTGCAAAAGTGGTTTCCTGCACCAACACAAGTGCGAAAAGCAGTTTTTCAACACTAACACAAGTGCGAAAAGTGGTTTTTCAACTCTATCACAAGTGCAAAAAGTGTTTTTTCCACACTAATACAAGTGCAAAAAGTGGTTTTTCAACACTAACACAAGAGCGAAAAGTGGTTTTTCAACGCTATCACAAGTGCAAAAAGTGTTTTTTCCACACTAATAAAAGTGCAAAAGTGGTTTTTCAACACTAACACAAGTGCAAAAAGTGGTTTTTCCACACTAATACAAGTGCAAAAGTGTTTTTTCCACACTAATACAAGTGCAAAAGTGGTTTCCTGTACCAACACAAGTGCGAAAAGTGGTTTTTCAACACTAACACAAGTGCAAAAAGTGATTTTTCAACACTATCACAAGTGCAAAAAGTGTTTTTTCCACACTAATACAAGTGCAAAAGTGGTTTCCTGCACCAACACAAGTGCGAAAAGTGGTTTTTCAACACTAACACAAGTGCGAAAAGTGGTTTTTCCACACTAATACAAGTGCAAAAGTGGTTTCCTGCACCAACACAAGTGCGAAAAGTGGTTTTTCAACACTAACACAATTGCAAAAAGTGGTTGTTCCACACTAATACAAGTGCAAAAGTGGTTTCCTGCACCAACACAAGTGCGAAAAGCAGTTTTTCAACACTAACACAAGTGCGAAAAGTGGTTTTTCAACTCTATCACAAGTGCAAAAAGTGTTTTTTCCACACTAATACAAGTGCAAAAAGTGGTTTTTCAACACTAACACAAGAGCGAAAAGTGGTTTTTCAACGCTATCACAAGTGCAAAAAGTGTTTTTTCCACACTAATAAAAGTGCAAAAGTGGTTTTTCAACACTAACACAAGTGCAAAAAGTGGTTTTTCCACACTAATACAAGTGCAAAAGTGTTTTTTCCACACTAATACAAGTGCAAAAGTGGTTTCCTGTACCAACACAAGTGCGAAAAGTGGTTTTTCAACACTAACACAAGTGCAAAAAGTGATTTTTCAACACTATCACAAGTGCAAAAAGTGTTTTTTCCACACTAATACAAGTGCAAAAGTGGTTTCCTGCACCAACACAAGTGCGAAAAGTGGTTTTTCAACACTAACACAAGTGCCAAAAGTGGTTTTTCAACACTAACACAAGTGCGAAAAGTGGTTTTTCAACACTATCACAAGTGCAAAAAGTGTTTTTTCCACACTAATACAAGTGCAAAAGTGGTTTCCTGCACCAACACAAGTGCGAAAAGTGGTTTTTCAACACTAACACAAGTGCGAAAAGTGGTTTTCCACACTAATACAAGTGCAAAAGTGGTTTCCTGCACCAACACAAGTGCGAAAAGTGGTTTTTCAACACTAACACAAGTGCGAAAAGTGGTTTTTCCACACTAATACAAGTGCAAAAGTGGTTTCCTGCACCAACACAAGTGCGAAAAGTGGTTTTTCAACACTAACACAAGTGCGAAAAGTGGTTTTTCCACACTAATACAAGTGCAAAAGTGGTTTCCTGCACCAACACAAGTGCGAAAAGTGGTTTTTCAACACTATCACAAGTGCAAAAAGTGTTTTTTCCACACTAATACAAGTGCAAAAGTGGTTTCCTGCACCAAGACAAGTGCGAAAAGTGGTTTTTCAACACTAACACAAGTGCAAAAAGTGGTTTTTCAACACTAACACAAGTGCGAAAAGTGGTTTTTCCACACTAATACAAGTGCAAAAGTGGTTTCCTGCACCAACACAAGTGCGAAAAGTGGTTTTTCAACACTAACACAATTGCGAAAAGTGGTTTTTCCACACTAATACAAGTGCAAAAGTGGTTTCCTGCTCCAACACAAGTGCGAAAAGTGGTTTTTCAACACTAACACAAGTGCGAAAAGTGGTTTTTCAACACTATCACAAGTGCAAAAAGTGTTTTTTCCACACTAATACAAGTGCAAAAGTGGTTTCCTGCACCAACACAAGTGCGAAAAGTGGTTTTTCAACACTAACGCAAGTGCGAAAAGTGGTTTTTCAACACTAACACAAGTGCGAAAACTGGTTTTTCAACACTATCACAAGTGCAAAAAGTGTTTTTTCCACACTAATACAAGTGCAAAAGTGGTTTCCTGCACCAACACAAGTGCAAACAGTGTTTTTCCACACTAATACAAGTGTGAAAAGTGGTTTTTCAACACTAACACAAGTGCGAAAAGTGGTTTTTCAACACTAACACAAGTGCAAAAAGTGTTTTTTCCACACTAATACAAGTGCAAAAGTGGTTTCCTGCACCAACACAAGTGCGAAAAGTGGTTTTTCAACACTAACACAAGTGCGAAAAGTGGTTTTTCCACACTAATACAAGTGCAAAAGTGGTTTCCTGCACCAACACAAGTGCGAAAAGTGGTTTTTCAACACTAACAGAAGTGCGAAAAGTGGTTTTTTCACACTAATACAAGTGCAAAAGTGGTTTCCTGCACCAACACAAGTGCGAAAAGTGGTTTTTCAACACTAACACAAGTGCGAAAAGTGGTTTTTCCACACTAATACAAGTGCAAAAGTGGTTTCCTGCACCAACACAAGTGCAAAAAGTGGTTTTTCAACACTAACACAAGTGCGAAAAGTGGTTTTTCCACACTAATACAAGTGCAAAAGTGGTTTCCTGCACCAACACAAGTGCGAAAAGTGGTTTTTCAACACTAACACAATTGCGAAAAGTGGTTTTTCCACACTAATACAAGTGCAAAAGTGGTTTCCTGCTCCAACACAAGTGCGAAAAGTGGTTTTTCAACACTAACACAATTGCGAAAAGTGGTTTTTCCACACTAATACAAGTGCAAAAGTGGTTTCCTGCACCAACACAAGTGCGAAAAGCAGTTTTTCAACACTAACACAAGTGCGAAAAGTGGTTTTTCAACTCTATCACAAGTGCAAAAAGTGTTTTTTCCACACTAATACAAGTGCGAAAAGTGTTTTTTCAACACTAACACAAGTGCGAAAAGTGGTTTTTCCACATTAATACAAGTGCAAAAGTGGTTTCCTGCACCAACACAAGTGCGAAAAGTGGTTTTTCAACACTAACACAATTGCAAAAAGTGGTTGTTCCACACTAATACAAGTGCAAAAGTGGTTTCCTGCACCAACACAAGTGCGAAAAGCAGTTTTTCAACACTAACACAAGTGCGAAAAGTGGTTTTTCAACTCTATCACAAGTGCAAAAAGTGTTTTTTCCACACTAATACAAGTGCAAAAAGTGGTTTTTCAACACTAACACAAGAGCGAAAAGTGGTTTTTCAACGCTATCACAAGTGCAAAAAGTGTTTTTTCCACACTAATAAAAGTGCAAAAGTGGTTTTTCAACACTAACACAAGTGCAAAAAGTGGTTTTTCCACACTAATACAAGTGCAAAAGTGTTTTTTCCACACTAATACAAGTGCAAAAGTGGTTTCCTGTACCAACACAAGTGCGAAAAGTGGTTTTTCAACACTAACACAAGTGCAAAAAGTGATTTTTCAACACTATCACAAGTGCAAAAAGTGTTTTTTCCACACTAATACAAGTGCAAAAGTGGTTTCCTGCACCAACACAAGTGCGAAAAGTGGTTTTTCAACACTAACACAAGTGCGAAAAGTGGTTTTTCCACACTAATACAAGTGCAAAAGTGGTTTCCTGCACCAACACAAGTGCGAAAAGTGGTTTTTCAACACTAACACAATTGCAAAAAGTGGTTGTTCCACACTAATACAAGTGCAAAAGTGGTTTCCTGCACCAACACAAGTGCGAAAAGCAGTTTTTCAACACTAACACAAGTGCGAAAAGTGGTTTTTCAACTCTATCACAAGTGCAAAAAGTGTTTTTTCCACACTAATACAAGTGCAAAAAGTGGTTTTTCAACACTAACACAAGAGCGAAAAGTGGTTTTTCAACGCTATCACAAGTGCAAAAAGTGTTTTTTCCACACTAATAAAAGTGCAAAAGTGGTTTTTCAACACTAACACAAGTGCAAAAAGTGGTTTTTCCACACTAATACAAGTGCAAAAGTGTTTTTTCCACACTAATACAAGTGCAAAAGTGGTTTCCTGTACCAACACAAGTGCGAAAAGTGGTTTTTCAACACTAACACAAGTGCAAAAAGTGATTTTTCAACACTATCACAAGTGCAAAAAGTGTTTTTTCCACACTAATACAAGTGCAAAAGTGGTTTCCTGCACCAACACAAGTGCGAAAAGTGGTTTTTCAACACTAACACAAGTGCGAAAAGTGGTTTTTCAACACTAACACAAGTGCGAAAAGTGGTTTTTCAACACTATCACAAGTGCAAAAAGTGTTTTTTCCACACTAATACAAGTGCAAAAGTGGTTTCCTGCACCAACACAAGTGCGAAAAGTGGTTTTTCAACACTAACACAAGTGCGAAAAGTGGTTTTCCACACTAATACAAGTGCAAAAGTGGTTTCCTGCACCAACACAAGTGCGAAAAGTGGTTTTTCAACACTAACACAAGTGCGAAAAGTGGTTTTTCCACACTAATACAAGTGCAAAAGTGGTTTCCTGCACCAACACAAGTGCGAAAAGTGGTTTTTCAACACTAACACAAGTGCGAAAAGTGGTTTTTCCACACTAATACAAGTGCAAAAGTGGTTTCCTGCACCAACACAAGTGCGAAAAGTGGTTTTTCAACACTAACACAAGTGCGAAAAGTGGTTTTTTTCAACACTATCACAAGTGCAAAAAGTGTTTTTTCCACACTAATACAAGTGCAAAAGTGGTTTCCTGCACCAAGACAAGTGCGAAAAGTGGTTTTTCAACACTAACACAAGTGCAAAAAGTGGTTTTTCAACACTAACACAAGTGCGAAAAGTGGTTTTTCCACACTAATACAAGTGCAAAAGTGGTTTCCTGCACCAACACAAGTGCGAAAAGTGGTTTTTCAACACTAACACAATTGCGAAAAGTGGTTTTTCCACACTAATACAAGTGCAAAAGTGGTTTCCTGCTCCAACACAAGTGCGAAAAGTGGTTTTTCAACACTAACACAAGTGCGAAAAGTGGTTTTTCAACACTATCACAAGTGCAAAAAGTGTTTTTTCCACACTAATACAAGTGCAAAAGTGGTTTCCTGCACCAACACAAGTGCGAAAAGTGGTTTTTCAACACTAACGCAAGTGCGAAAAGTGGTTTTTCAACACTAACACAAGTGCGAAAACTGGTTTTTCAACACTATCACAAGTGCAAAAAGTGTTTTTTCCACACTAATACAAGTGCAAAAGTGGTTTCCTGCACCAACACAAGTGCAAACAGTGTTTTTCCACACTAATACAAGTGTGAAAAGTGGTTTTTCAACACTAACACAAGTGCGAAAAGTGGTTTTTCAACACTAACACAAGTGCAAAAAGTGTTTTTTCCACACTAATACAAGTGCAAAAGTGGTTTCCTGCACCAACACAAGTGCGAAAAGTGGTTTTTCAACACTAACACAAGTGCGAAAAGTGGTTTTTCCACACTAATACAAGTGCAAAAGTGGTTTCCTGCACCAACACAAGTGCGAAAAGTGGTTTTTCAACACTAACAGAAGTGCGAAAAGTGGTTTTTTCACACTAATACAAGTGCAAAAGTGGTTTCCTGCACCAACACAAGTGCGAAAAGTGGTTTTTCAACACTAACACAAGTGCGAAAAGTGGTTTTTCCACACTAATACAAGTGCAAAAGTGGTTTCCTGCACCAACACAAGTGCAAAAAGTGGTTTTTCAACACTAACACAAGTGCGAAAAGTGGTTTTTCCACACTAATACAAGTGCAAAAGTGGTTTCCTGCACCAACACAAGTGCGAAAAGTGGTTTTTCAACACTAACACAATTGCGAAAAGTGGTTTTTCCACACTAATACAAGTGCAAAAGTGGTTTCCTGCTCCAACACAAGTGCGAAAAGTGGTTTTTCAACACTAACACAATTGCGAAAAGTGGT
Source organism: Myxine glutinosa (assembly GCF_964187855.1). Lineage (NCBI taxonomy): Eukaryota > Metazoa > Chordata > Myxini > Myxiniformes > Myxinidae > Myxine > Myxine glutinosa. Next base: position 10,577 of record NW_027617177.1, on the reverse strand, counting down.
TTTTCCACACTAATACAAGTGCAAAAGTGGTTTCCTGCTCCAACACAAGTGCGAAAAGTGGTTTTTCAACACTAACACAAGTGCGAAAAGTGGTTTTTCAACACTATCACAAGTGCAAAAAGTGTTTTTTCCACACTAATACAAGTGCAAAAGTGGTTTCCTGCACCAACACAAGTGCGAAAAGTGGTTTTTCAACACTAACACAAGTGCGAAAAGTGGTTTTTCAACACTAACACAAGTGCGAAAAGTGGTTTTTCAACACTATCACAAGTGCAAAAAGTGTTTTTTCCACACTAATACAAGTGCAAAAGTGGTTTCCTGCACCAACACAAGTGCGAAAAGTGGTTTTTCAACACTAACACAAGTGCGAAAAGTGGTTTTCCACACTAATACAAGTGCAAAAGTGGTTTCCTGCACCAACACAAGTGCGAAAAGTGGTTTTTCAACACTAACACAAGTGCGAAAAGTGGTTTTTCCACACTAATACAAGTGCAAAAGTGGTTTCCTGCACCAACACAAGTGCGAAAAGTGGTTTTTCAACACTAACACAAGTGCGAAAAGTGGTTTTTCCACACTAATACAAGTGCAAAAGTGGTTTCCTGCACCAACACAAGTGCGAAAAGTGGTTTTTCAACACTAACACAAGTGCGAAAAGTGGTTTTTTTCAACACTATCACAAGTGCAAAAAGTGTTTTTTCCACACTAATACAAGTGCAAAAGTGGTTTCCTGCACCAAGACAAGTGCGAAAAGTGGTTTTTCAACACTAACACAAGTGCAAAAAGTGGTTTTTCAACACTAACACAAGTGCGAAAAGTGGTTTTTCCACACTAATACAAGTGCAAAAGTGGTTTCCTGCACCAACACAAGTGCGAAAAGTGGTTTTTCAACACTAACACAATTGCGAAAAGTGGTTTTTCCACACTAATACAAGTGCAAAAGTGGTTTCCTGCTCCAACACAAGTGCGAAAAGTGGTTTTTCAACACTAACACAAGTGCGAAAAGTGGTTTTTCAACACTATCACAAGTGCAAAAAGTGTTTTTTCCACACTAATACAAGTGCAAAAGTGGTTTCCTGCACCAACACAAGTGCGAAAAGTGGTTTTTCAACACTAACGCAAGTGCGAAAAGTGGTTTTTCAACACTAACACAAGTGCGAAAACTGGTTTTTCAACACTATCACAAGTGCAAAAAGTGTTTTTTCCACACTAATACAAGTGCAAAAGTGGTTTCCTGCACCAACACAAGTGCAAACAGTGTTTTTCCACACTAATACAAGTGTGAAAAGTGGTTTTTCAACACTAACACAAGTGCGAAAAGTGGTTTTTCAACACTAACACAAGTGCAAAAAGTGTTTTTTCCACACTAATACAAGTGCAAAAGTGGTTTCCTGCACCAACACAAGTGCGAAAAGTGGTTTTTCAACACTAACACAAGTGCAAAAAGTGGTTTTTCCACACTAATACAAGTGCAAAAGTGGTTTCCTGCACCAACACAAGTGCGAAAAGTGGTTTTTCAACACTAACAGAAGTGCGAAAAGTGGTTTTTTCACACTAATACAAGTGCAAAAGTGGTTTCCTGCACCAACACAAGTGCGAAAAGTGGTTTTTCAACACTAACACAAGTGCGAAAAGTGGTTTTTCCACACTAATACAAGTGCAAAAGTGGTTTCCTGCACCAACACAAGTGCAAAAAGTGGTTTTTCAACACTAACACAAGTGCGAAAAGTGGTTTTTCCACACTAATACAAGTGCAAAAGTGGTTTCCTGCACCAACACAAGTGCGAAAAGTGGTTTTTCAACACTAACACAATTGCGAAAAGTGGTTTTTCCACACTAATACAAGTGCAAAAGTGGTTTCCTGCTCCAACACAAGTGCGAAAAGTGGTTTTTCAACACTAACACAATTGCAAAAAGTGGTTGTTCCACACTAATACAAGTGCAAAAGTGGTTTCCTGCACCAACACAAGTGCGAAAAGCAGTTTTTCAACACTAACACAAGTGCGAAAAGTGGTTTTTCAACTCTATCACAAGTGCAAAAAGTGTTTTTTCCACACTAATACAAGTGCAAAAAGTGGTTTTTCAACACTAACACAAGAGCGAAAAGTGGTTTTTCAACGCTATCACAAGTGCAAAAAGTGTTTTTTCCACACTAATAAAAGTGCAAAAGTGGTTTTTCAACACTAACACAAGTGCAAAAAGTGGTTTTTCCACACTAATACAAGTGCAAAAGTGTTTTTTCCACACTAATACAAGTGCAAAAGTGGTTTCCTGTACCAACACAAGTGCGAAAAGTGGTTTTTCAACACTAACACAAGTGCAAAAAGTGATTTTTCAACACTATCACAAGTGCAAAAAGTGTTTTTTCCACACTAATACAAGTGCAAAAGTGGTTTCCTGCACCAACACAAGTGCGAAAAGTGGTTTTTCAACACTAACACAAGTGCGAAAAGTGGTTTTTCCACACTAATACAAGTGCAAAAGTGGTTTCCTGCACCAACACAAGTGCGAAAAGTGGTTTTTCAACACTAACACAATTGCAAAAAGTGGTTGTTCCACACTAATACAAGTGCAAAAGTGGTTTCCTGCACCAACACAAGTGCGAAAAGCAGTTTTTCAACACTAACACAAGTGCGAAAAGTGGTTTTTCAACTCTATCACAAGTGCAAAAAGTGTTTTTTCCACACTAATACAAGTGCAAAAAGTGGTTTTTCAACACTAACACAAGAGCGAAAAGTGGTTTTTCAACGCTATCACAAGTGCAAAAAGTGTTTTTTCCACACTAATAAAAGTGCAAAAGTGGTTTTTCAACACTAACACAAGTGCAAAAAGTGGTTTTTCCACACTAATACAAGTGCAAAAGTGTTTTTTCCACACTAATACAAGTGCAAAAGTGGTTTCCTGTACCAACACAAGTGCGAAAAGTGGTTTTTCAACACTAACACAAGTGCAAAAAGTGATTTTTCAACACTATCACAAGTGCAAAAAGTGTTTTTTCCACACTAATACAAGTGCAAAAGTGGTTTCCTGCACCAACACAAGTGCGAAAAGTGGTTTTTCAACACTAACACAAGTGCGAAAAGTGGTTTTTCAACACTAACACAAGTGCGAAAAGTGGTTTTTCAACACTATCACAAGTGCAAAAAGTGTTTTTTCCACACTAATACAAGTGCAAAAGTGGTTTCCTGCACCAACACAAGTGCGAAAAGTGGTTTTTCAACACTAACACAAGTGCGAAAAGTGGTTTTCCACACTAATACAAGTGCAAAAGTGGTTTCCTGCACCAACACAAGTGCGAAAAGTGGTTTTTCAACACTAACACAAGTGCGAAAAGTGGTTTTTCCACACTAATACAAGTGCAAAAGTGGTTTCCTGCACCAACACAAGTGCGAAAAGTGGTTTTTCAACACTAACACAAGTGCGAAAAGTGGTTTTTCCACACTAATACAAGTGCAAAAGTGGTTTCCTGCACCAACACAAGTGCGAAAAGTGGTTTTTCAACACTAACACAAGTGCGAAAAGTGGTTTTTTTCAACACTATCACAAGTGCAAAAAGTGTTTTTTCCACACTAATACAAGTGCAAAAGTGGTTTCCTGCACCAAGACAAGTGCGAAAAGTGGTTTTTCAACACTAACACAAGTGCAAAAAGTGGTTTTTCAACACTAACACAAGTGCGAAAAGTGGTTTTTCCACACTAATACAAGTGCAAAAGTGGTTTCCTGCACCAACACAAGTGCGAAAAGTGGTTTTTCAACACTAACACAATTGCGAAAAGTGGTTTTTCCACACTAATACAAGTGCAAAAGTGGTTTCCTGCTCCAACACAAGTGCGAAAAGTGGTTTTTCAACACTAACACAAGTGCGAAAAGTGGTTTTTCAACACTATCACAAGTGCAAAAAGTGTTTTTTCCACACTAATACAAGTGCAAAAGTGGTTTCCTGCACCAACACAAGTGCGAAAAGTGGTTTTTCAACACTAACGCAAGTGCGAAAAGTGGTTTTTCAACACTAACACAAGTGCGAAAACTGGTTTTTCAACACTATCACAAGTGCAAAAAGTGTTTTTTCCACACTAATACAAGTGCAAAAGTGGTTTCCTGCACCAACACAAGTGCAAACAGTGTTTTTCCACACTAATACAAGTGTGAAAAGTGGTTTTTCAACACTAACACAAGTGCGAAAAGTGGTTTTTCAACACTAACACAAGTGCAAAAAGTGTTTTTTCCACACTAATACAAGTGCAAAAGTGGTTTCCTGCACCAACACAAGTGCGAAAAGTGGTTTTTCAACACTAACACAAGTGCGAAAAGTGGTTTTTCCACACTAATACAAGTGCAAAAGTGGTTTCCTGCACCAACACAAGTGCGAAAAGTGGTTTTTCAACACTAACAGAAGTGCGAAAAGTGGTTTTTTCACACTAATACAAGTGCAAAAGTGGTTTCCTGCACCAACACAAGTGCGAAAAGTGGTTTTTCAACACTAACACAAGTGCGAAAAGTGGTTTTTCCACACTAATACAAGTGCAAAAGTGGTTTCCTGCACCAACACAAGTGCAAAAAGTGGTTTTTCAACACTAACACAAGTGCGAAAAGTGGTTTTTCCACACTAATACAAGTGCAAAAGTGGTTTCCTGCACCAACACAAGTGCGAAAAGTGGTTTTTCAACACTAACACAATTGCGAAAAGTGGTTTTTCCACACTAATACAAGTGCAAAAGTGGTTTCCTGCTCCAACACAAGTGCGAAAAGTGGTTTTTCAACACTAACACAATTGCGAAAAGTGGTTTTTCCACACTAATACAAGTGCAAAAGTGGTTTCCTGCTCCAACACAAGTGCGAAAAGTGGTTTTTCAACACTAACACAAGTGCGAAAAGTGGTTTTTCAACACTATCACAAGTGCAAAAAGTGTTTTTTCCACACTAATACAAGTGCAAAAGTGGTTTCCTGCACCAACACAAGTGCGAAAAGTGGTTTTTCAACACTAACACAAGTGCGAAAAGTGGTTTTTCAACACTAACACAAGTGCGAAAAGTGGTTTTTCAACACTATCACAAGTGCAAAAAGTGTTTTTTCCACACTAATACAAGTGCAAAAGTGGTTTCCTGCACCAACACAAGTGCGAAAAGTGGTTTTTCAACACTAACACAAGTGCGAAAAGTGGTTTTCCACACTAATACAAGTGCAAAAGTGGTTTCCTGCACCAACACAAGTGCGAAAAGTGGTTTTTCAACACTAACACAAGTGCGAAAAGTGGTTTTTCCACACTAATACAAGTGCAAAAGTGGTTTCCTGCACCAACACAAGTGCGAAAAGTGGTTTTTCAACACTAACACAAGTGCGAAAAGTGGTTTTTCCACACTAATACAAGTGCAAAAGTGGTTTCCTGCACCAACACAAGTGCGAAAAGTGGTTTTTCAACACTAACACAAGTGCGAAAAGTGGTTTTTTTCAACACTATCACAAGTGCAAAAAGTGTTTTTTCCACACTAATACAAGTGCAAAAGTGGTTTCCTGCACCAAGACAAGTGCGAAAAGTGGTTTTTCAACACTAACACAAGTGCAAAAAGTGGTTTTTCAACACTAACACAAGTGCGAAAAGTGGTTTTTCCACACTAATACAAGTGCAAAAGTGGTTTCCTGCACCAACACAAGTGCGAAAAGTGGTTTTTCAACACTAACACAATTGCGAAAAGTGGTTTTTCCACACTAATACAAGTGCAAAAGTGGTTTCCTGCTCCAACACAAGTGCGAAAAGTGGTTTTTCAACACTAACACAAGTGCGAAAAGTGGTTTTTCAACACTATCACAAGTGCAAAAAGTGTTTTTTCCACACTAATACAAGTGCAAAAGTGGTTTCCTGCACCAACACAAGTGCGAAAAGTGGTTTTTCAACACTAACGCAAGTGCGAAAAGTGGTTTTTCAACACTAACACAAGTGCGAAAACTGGTTTTTCAACACTATCACAAGTGCAAAAAGTGTTTTTTCCACACTAATACAAGTGCAAAAGTGGTTTCCTGCACCAACACAAGTGCAAACAGTGTTTTTCCACACTAATACAAGTGTGAAAAGTGGTTTTTCAACACTAACACAAGTGCGAAAAGTGGTTTTTCAACACTAACACAAGTGCAAAAAGTGTTTTTTCCACACTAATACAAGTGCAAAAGTGGTTTCCTGCACCAACACAAGTGCGAAAAGTGGTTTTTCAACACTAACACAAGTGCGAAAAGTGGTTTTTCCACACTAATACAAGTGCAAAAGTGGTTTCCTGCACCAACACAAGTGCGAAAAGTGGTTTTTCAACACTAACAGAAGTGCGAAAAGTGGTTTTTTCACACTAATACAAGTGCAAAAGTGGTTTCCTGCACCAACACAAGTGCGAAAAGTGGTTTTTCAACACTAACACAAGTGCGAAAAGTGGTTTTTCCACACTAATACAAGTGCAAAAGTGGTTTCCTGCACCAACACAAGTGCAAAAAGTGGTTTTTCAACACTAACACAAGTGCGAAAAGTGGTTTTTCCACACTAATACAAGTGCAAAAGTGGTTTCCTGCACCAACACAAGTGCGAAAAGTGGTTTTTCAACACTAACACAATTGCGAAAAGTGGTTTTTCCACACTAATACAAGTGCAAAAGTGGTTTCCTGCTCCAACACAAGTGCGAAAAGTGGTTTTTCAACACTAACACAATTGCAAAAAGTGGTTGTTCCACACTAATACAAGTGCAAAAGTGGTTTCCTGCACCAACACAAGTGCGAAAAGCAGTTTTTCAACACTAACACAAGTGCGAAAAGTGGTTTTTCAACTCTATCACAAGTGCAAAAAGTGTTTTTTCCACACTAATACAAGTGCAAAAAGTGGTTTTTCAACACTAACACAAGAGCGAAAAGTGGTTTTTCAACGCTATCACAAGTGCAAAAAGTGTTTTTTCCACACTAATAAAAGTGCAAAAGTGGTTTTTCAACACTAACACAAGTGCAAAAAGTGGTTTTTCCACACTAATACAAGTGCAAAAGTGTTTTTTCCACACTAATACAAGTGCAAAAGTGGTTTCCTGTACCAACACAAGTGCGAAAAGTGGTTTTTCAACACTAACACAAGTGCAAAAAGTGATTTTTCAACACTATCACAAGTGCAAAAAGTGTTTTTTCCACACTAATACAAGTGCAAAAGTGGTTTCCTGCACCAACACAAGTGCGAAAAGTGGTTTTTCAACACTAACACAAGTGCGAAAAGTGGTTTTTCCACACTAATACAAGTGCAAAAGTGGTTTCCTGCACCAACACAAGTGCGAAAAGTGGTTTTTCAACACTAACACAATTGCAAAAAGTGGTTGTTCCACACTAATACAAGTGCAAAAGTGGTTTCCTGCACCAACACAAGTGCGAAAAGCAGTTTTTCAACACTAACACAAGTGCGAAAAGTGGTTTTTCAACTCTATCACAAGTGCAAAAAGTGTTTTTTCCACACTAATACAAGTGCAAAAAGTGGTTTTTCAACACTAACACAAGAGCGAAAAGTGGTTTTTCAACGCTATCACAAGTGCAAAAAGTGTTTTTTCCACACTAATAAAAGTGCAAAAGTGGTTTTTCAACACTAACACAAGTGCAAAAAGTGGTTTTTCCACACTAATACAAGTGCAAAAGTGTTTTTTCCACACTAATACAAGTGCAAAAGTGGTTTCCTGTACCAACACAAGTGCGAAAAGTGGTTTTTCAACACTAACACAAGTGCAAAAAGTGATTTTTCAACACTATCACAAGTGCAAAAAGTGTTTTTTCCACACTAATACAAGTGCAAAAGTGGTTTCCTGCACCAACACAAGTGCGAAAAGTGGTTTTTCAACACTAACACAAGTGCGAAAAGTGGTTTTTCAACACTAACACAAGTGCGAAAAGTGGTTTTTCAACACTATCACAAGTGCAAAAAGTGTTTTTTCCACACTAATACAAGTGCAAAAGTGGTTTCCTGCACCAACACAAGTGCGAAAAGTGGTTTTTCAACACTAACACAAGTGCGAAAAGTGGTTTTCCACACTAATACAAGTGCAAAAGTGGTTTCCTGCACCAACACAAGTGCGAAAAGTGGTTTTTCAACACTAACACAAGTGCGAAAAGTGGTTTTTCCACACTAATACAAGTGCAAAAGTGGTTTCCTGCACCAACACAAGTGCGAAAAGTGGTTTTTCAACACTAACACAAGTGCGAAAAGTGGTTTTTCCACACTAATACAAGTGCAAAAGTGGTTTCCTGCACCAACACAAGTGCGAAAAGTGGTTTTTCAACACTAACACAAGTGCGAAAAGTGGTTTTTTTCAACACTATCACAAGTGCAAAAAGTGTTTTTTCCACACTAATACAAGTGCAAAAGTGGTTTCCTGCACCAAGACAAGTGCGAAAAGTGGTTTTTCAACACTAACACAAGTGCAAAAAGTGGTTTTTCAACACTAACACAAGTGCGAAAAGTGGTTTTTCCACACTAATACAAGTGCAAAAGTGGTTTCCTGCACCAACACAAGTGCGAAAAGTGGTTTTTCAACACTAACACAATTGCGAAAAGTGGTTTTTCCACACTAATACAAGTGCAAAAGTGGTTTCCTGCTCCAACACAAGTGCGAAAAGTGGTTTTTCAACACTAACACAAGTGCGAAAAGTGGTTTTTCAACACTATCACAAGTGCAAAAAGTGTTTTTTCCACACTAATACAAGTGCAAAAGTGGTTTCCTGCACCAACACAAGTGCGAAAAGTGGTTTTTCAACACTAACGCAAGTGCGAAAAGTGGTTTTTCAACACTAACACAAGTGCGAAAACTGGTTTTTCAACACTATCACAAGTGCAAAAAGTGTTTTTTCCACACTAATACAAGTGCAAAAGTGGTTTCCTGCACCAACACAAGTGCAAACAGTGTTTTTCCACACTAATACAAGTGTGAAAAGTGGTTTTTCAACACTAACACAAGTGCGAAAAGTGGTTTTTCAACACTAACACAAGTGCAAAAAGTGTTTTTTCCACACTAATACAAGTGCAAAAGTGGTTTCCTGCACCAACACAAGTGCGAAAAGTGGTTTTTCAACACTAACACAAGTGCGAAAAGTGGTTTTTCCACACTAATACAAGTGCAAAAGTGGTTTCCTGCACCAACACAAGTGCGAAAAGTGGTTTTTCAACACTAACAGAAGTGCGAAAAGTGGTTTTTTCACACTAATACAAGTGCAAAAGTGGTTTCCTGCACCAACACAAGTGCGAAAAGTGGTTTTTCAACACTAACACAAGTGCGAAAAGTGGTTTTTCCACACTAATACAAGTGCAAAAGTGGTTTCCTGCACCAACACAAGTGCAAAAAGTGGTTTTTCAACACTAACACAAGTGCGAAAAGTGGTTTTTCCACACTAATACAAGTGCAAAAGTGGTTTCCTGCACCAACACAAGTGCGAAAAGTGGTTTTTCAACACTAACACAATTGCGAAAAGTGGTTTTTCCACACTAATACAAGTGCAAAAGTGGTTTCCTGCTCCAACACAAGTGCGAAAAGTGGTTTTTCAACACTAACACAATTGCGAAAAGTGGTTTTTCCACACTAATACAAGTGCAAAAGTGGTTTCCTGCTCCAACACAAGTGCGAAAAGTGGTTTTTCAACACTAACACAAGTGCGAAAAGTGGTTTTTCAACACTATCACAAGTGCAAAAAGTGTTTTTTCCACACTAATACAAGTGCAAAAGTGGTTTCCTGCACCAACACAAGTGCGAAAAGTGGTTTTTCAACACTAACACAAGTGCGAAAAGTGGTTTTTCAACACTAACACAAGTGCGAAAAGTGGTTTTTCAACACTATCACAAGTGCAAAAAGTGTTTTTTCCACACTAATACAAGTGCAAAAGTGGTTTCCTGCACCAACACAAGTGCGAAAAGTGGTTTTTCAACACTAACACAAGTGCGAAAAGTGGTTTTCCACACTAATACAAGTGCAAAAGTGGTTTCCTGCACCAACACAAGTGCGAAAAGTGGTTTTTCAACACTAACACAAGTGCGAAAAGTGGTTTTTCCACACTAATACAAGTGCAAAAGTGGTTTCCTGCACCAACACAAGTGCGAAAAGTGGTTTTTCAACACTAACACAAGTGCGAAAAGTGGTTTTTCCACACTAATACAAGTGCAAAAGTGGTTTCCTGCACCAACACAAGTGCGAAAAGTGGTTTTTCAACACTAACACAAGTGCGAAAAGTGGTTTTTTTCAACACTATCACAAGTGCAAAAAGTGTTTTTTCCACACTAATACAAGTGCAAAAGTGGTTTCCTGCACCAAGACAAGTGCGAAAAGTGGTTTTTCAACACTAACACAAGTGCAAAAAGTGGTTTTTCAACACTAACACAAGTGCGAAAAGTGGTTTTTCCACACTAATACAAGTGCAAAAGTGGTTTCCTGCACCAACACAAGTGCGAAAAGTGGTTTTTCAACACTAACACAATTGCGAAAAGTGGTTTTTCCACACTAATACAAGTGCAAAAGTGGTTTCCTGCTCCAACACAAGTGCGAAAAGTGGTTTTTCAACACTAACACAAGTGCGAAAAGTGGTTTTTCA